>NW_026623836.1:182766-248984 GCF_030028575.1 Malurus melanocephalus | reverse complement strand
AGATACTCACTGCCTTTGACCTGTCCTCTCCGCCGGTGGGTCTGCGCCGACAGCGTGGTCAGAGAGGCTCTGGCGAGAGAGCAGAGCGGTCTTCTTCAGAGACAGCCCCCTGCTCGGGGTGACAGTCACACCTCGACACCCCTCCCCTCCGCAGCTCTCCCCGGGCAGCAGCAGCAGCAGCAGCAGCAATAGCAATAGCAGCAGCAGCGCGGCTCAGAGCCGCTCTCGCACCAGCCCCAGCCCGGCTGCGCAGCGCTCAGCACCGGCTCTGCCCGGAGCCCAGCGCATCCCAGCGCATCCCAGCGCATCCCAGCGCATCCCAGCGCATCCCCGCCTCACCCACCTGGCAGCAGAAGCGCAGCTTCTCCCCCCGAGGGGACGGGGGACCGCCGCGCACGGGCGGAGGATGCCAAAGGCTGCCGGGGAGCATCTGGGGGCGGGGAGGGGGGATGCCTGCCAAAGCGCTCGCTCTGSTGGAATAAAGCACCCGCCCGCCTTTGAGGGCTCCTCGGGGCTTCGGGGAAGGGTGCTGCCCTCAGACAGGAGGGGTGGGAGAGTTGCATTAAAGAGCCCGGGTGTCAGCAGGACCGAGGAGGATTTTGACACGAGGCAAAGGAGGACCTTGCTGCTGGGCAGGGGATGACGGAAGGAAAAACCCACCCGGTGGTGTGGCAGACCCTTTGTACCCATGTCCCCTTCTCTCACCCAGTGTGGGCATCTCTGCAGATCCCCTCAGTGCCCTCACCCTAGTGCATGGGCTCCAGTCCCCTTTTTTCCTCCTGCACCCACCTCCTCCTCCCTAGGATGTGTATGGGATGTCCAGTGCACCCCAGTGGTTCTAACAACCTGCCCCATGTCACCAACAGCCCCCCAGCTCTGGGCTCAGCACAGCCACCAGTGACAGCCTCTGGTGTCACACAGGCACTGGTGGGGGTCAYRGGCTCACTGAGGGCTCAGGCCATGGGATCTCCATTGCTTTTTTGATCTTAACAAAGCTGAATAAAAAAACCCCAAGAATTATAAAAAAGTCCTCTACAATTTAACAAGTCATTGCCCTTTCCTTGGAAACTTGGAGTCACCTTCCTCTCTGYTAAACCACTGCTGGCCGTGGCATTCTGTGAGCAGGAAGCATGACTTGAGATAGCACATTATCACCAGGCACCATCCCTGGGGAGAGGCAGAGTCCTGCAAAACCTCCTACRAGAACACAGGGATTAGCAGCACTGCAGCAAAGCTCCCAGCTCTCCATCAGCCTGCATCCCCTCCTTCATGGCTCAGCGTGGCTTGGAAGTGTTTGCCTTGCTCTCATCCTCCCATGGCAAAGCCCAGTCCCCATGACTGGGGTTTATCACATCTCCAGTTATCAGAAGACAAGCACTGAAAAAATGCCGTGGCCAGCAAAACCTCCTCTGAACCACAGTCAAAGGTTGAGGTCTATCCTCTGCCTCTGTTGCCACAGGCTGGTTTGTCCAGGTTAAATAACAGTCAGCTGCAGCCCTTGCCCCAAACCCAAGCCAAATTTAACTTCTAACGTGCCATTTGTGGTTTAATACGTTATTTCCATGCTCCCAGGTTCCCTCTGGGCACCGCAGGGGTCACAAGTGACAAGGTTTTTATAACAGTGCCAAGATATCCCTGAGCTCTCATTCACACCACACACACCGTGGGCTGGAGGAGGTCACTGAAATGTTGAATCAAAAAAGCTCTGGATGATCCTGGTCCATCATTCAGAAACTTCTGAGACTTTGCTGAAGACCCAAACAGATCCAACTCTGATCCACCAACACTGGATGGGACAAATTACTGGATCTTGGGAGTGCTCCCACTCCTCCCCCTCCTTTCACACCAGCTTTATATTTTTCCATCTCACAGCCATCACCAGTATGAGACTCCCAATTCCTATTTCTCCATGAGACTCTTTTTGTGAGCTCAGTRAGATCCTGAATAACACGCAAATTACTCTGAATATCAACAGTTTTTCATTCCCGTTTCCCGGGGCAGGTGTGAGTTAATAGAGARCAAGAATAAGTGAGCTGTTCTGACACAGGCACTAGGGGAAATGTAATTAAATTGAAGATAAAGAGAATTATGGGGTTTTTACAGGGTAATATTTTAGAAAGCTTCTGTGCAGTAGATTTACAGCAAATTCCTTCTAAAACAGCCCTCCTGCTTCCGACCACTCTGTAGCTTCTATTTAAATGTTTTTAATAAAAYAACTCATTTTGATATTGGGCTTTAATCCCATCCAAAAAATTTAAATCGMCCAAAAAAAATTACTCTAAAGCAATTTCCTCCTGACCTGGCAGCAGCAAACACACAAGCAGTGAACACGTGCAGYGTTGGGAGTGTTGGCTGTCACTGTGGAAGGCAGAAGGGAATTTCCCAGCCTGCTCCCTACACATGAATCTTCTCCCTCTCCAGGGTCCTTTGCACCCTCCTTATTATTTTCAATACTTATTCCAGGTGTTTTGATCATTGCTCATTACTCAAACGGTTTTTTATCCAAAAAATTCATCCAGATCAAACAGCTCCACCAGCTTCAGTTGCTCCCAGCTCCTGCCACTCGAGAGAGGCAATTGTGTGGCCTGAAAACAGCTCAGCTGTCCTGACACTTCCTGCAGGAGCAGGAAGGCAGCTCTGGCTGGTGCTCATGTGGTTTTTGCCTCTCCTGGGGCTGGCAGCTGCCCACCCTTCTCTGGAGCTGGCAGATCAGAGCATGCACACACTGACTGGCTGGTTTGGCTGTGGCTTTGCCCTAAATAAACCCCTTCACCTTGACATTTAAGCAGATTTCTCCCTACCCTCTTGCTCCTCTCGCTCCTGTWCTGTGTCCTTGGGGTCTGCTGCCCCTCTGGGGTGCCATTATTTTGTGTTTAACGAGCTGTCAGACCGAGCCTGCTGCTGTTGCTTCCACTTCTCATTTCCATCTTCACAGCTTTGTCATATTTACAGTGATTCCTGCCACACTTTGAACTTCCTTGGGTCGGGTTTGCTTTTCTTTGGGATTTTTTGGGGGTCTATGGCAGCATCTCCCCTTGCTGGTACCGTGCTCCAATGGGCTTATTTGAGGGGTGACCTTTCACAATCTGCTGGTCCAAGAGGATTTTCCCTCATGCAAGAAAAGCACTTCTTCACCCTCCTATGATGCTGGGCACCAACAGCCCACAGGAAAAAACATTCCCTGGTGTGTTTTTATGAGATCCTATTGCCTTTGAGATCTCTCCAGAGGGTGCTCATCAACCTGGCCCAGTGGAAGGTACCCCTGCTCATGGCAGGAGGTTGGAACTCGCTGAGGTTTAAGGTTCCTTCCAATCCAAACCATCCTGGGATTCTGTGTAGGCTCTGTGACTGCAAAATGCCAATCACACGAGGCTGGCTGCCTCCCACGGCAGTCCTGGGAATTCAGGTGAGCTGCAAAGCCTGCCTTAGGCTCAGCCACAAACCTGCAGCCACACTGCTGCAACCCAGGGGKGCTTGGGGCTTTTGCTGGACTACTGGAAGGAGTAAAGTGTCATTTGATCTCCTCCATAGCCATTCCAAATTTATCCAGAATCCAGAATGGTACCTAYAAGGGACTAACCCCAARGGAATTCAGAWTAGTAATTAATGAAGTAATCTCCASAGATTGCTGTTCTCCACCACTGTTTGCATATAAAGCTGGAAGGAAATTACTTGTAACTTGCATCCAACTCTGCTCACTGTGCCAGGCTGCTTTGTTGCCTTGTCTGAAAACACTCTCGGTCCAGCCCAAGGTGACTGCCTTGGAAGGAAGRAATTACGACTGATACAGATCACTTKCTAAGCTACAAATCAAACCAYAYACTTATCTTAATTACAAACAGAACCCCCTTCTAAAAAAAAAGATCTCCAGCAGCACTAGGAAAGATGCACAGATGAAGCTCAGAATGTTTTTAAGGAGTCTTTTTATCTGTTCATCTTAAAACCTCAAATCATTCTCCACGTCAGGCCTGGGAGGGAGGGAATCCTGAAAGGTGAAACAAGGGGAGCCAGTTTCAGGGACAGGTGATGAAACCAAGCAGCTGATTTGGGAAGTCACCTCACACGTGSTAAGCCACCCACAAAGCCAAACTCCCTTTGGAAACAAAAGAATACGCTTAAAAATAAAAATCAGTTACATAAAGTGTGAGCCACAGTTGTGTCCGTGACTTAGCCGGAGACATGGCAGCTATTTAAATCCYCTTCTGTGTCAATGACAAAAGTGTCTCCTGGCCATGTTTGTGGCTCCTGGGCACGGCGATTGCTGCAGCAGAACAGATGCTTCCACTGCGAATGGCTCCTGGCCTGAGCTCCCCGCTCCCTCCCAGATTCCTCCAGGCAGGTAGGACACAAAACCAACAGCAGAGCAGGCCGGGGAGCTCCAGGCTGAGCGGGGCAGGCGGGAATAAAGGGAAGAATTCCCCCTTTAAAGCACTTTATGACGGTTTCCTAATTGTTCTCTGAGGAAAGGCGCTGCCACAGCCAGGAGCAGCTCCTGCCGTGGCTCAGGCTGYGCGCTGGGGAGGATGCTGCGAGCGCGGAGCAGGCAGGCAGAAAGGATCCGAGCTGACACAGAGCTGCTCTGTGCAGCCTTGGAGCCCTCCCAGCTTTCAGCATCGCTGCTGCTGTCAATATGGCAGCGGCTGGGAGCTGGGACGGATCCACCCCAATCCAGCCGGGATCCAGCCGGGATCCAGCCGGGATCCAGCCGGGATCCAGCCGGGCACACGGAGCTCCACGGGCATCCCCTGACACGGATTGTCCGTCCCTCGCACGGTGGGACTGAGCTCGGGTGCTCGGCACAGGTCAGGGAGCGAGGCTTGCTGACAGGGTTAATTTTCTGCCGGGAGATCATCCTTGGTGCTCGCAATCTGCCTGCGTTTTGTGAGCTGAATACTGCAAACGAGCTGTTTATTGAGTGTTAAAAAACAGCCCCGAGACCTCGGGGTTGCGCTCCCAAAGCCATTTATGACGGACAGGGTCGGTCCCAAAGCCATTTACGATGGG
Source organism: Malurus melanocephalus (assembly GCF_030028575.1). Taxonomy (NCBI): domain Eukaryota; kingdom Metazoa; phylum Chordata; class Aves; order Passeriformes; family Maluridae; genus Malurus; species Malurus melanocephalus. The sequence goes on along the minus strand of NW_026623836.1, from coordinate 243,980 downwards.
CAAGGTCTGTGCTATCGCTGCTATTCCAAAGCTTGCAGGGCATCCAGGTCCCACAGCGAGGATTTCGCGGGGCCATCAGCTGCTCCAGGGACACACAGGGTGCCACGGGGAGGTGACTCCAASCACAGCCAAACACCTGAACACGTGCTTAGCTTTGAACACACCAAGCGGGTATGTGCAGGATGAAATACAAACAGAGTTAGCCACGAGGGTGAGCTGGGATTTCCCTTTCATCTCTGGAGGCTGCTGCTGTAAGCCTTAACTAAAATATAAACGAGGTGAGTGAGACGAGCTCGTCCTCTCTCTCCCGCAGAACGGTGGTTCTTTCATAAAAATGTCTGCTGCTCCCAGCACCGATCTGTGCTCGGGAGAGCGGCTGAAATCAGCGCCCATGTCCTGCCAGGATGAAGAGAGACGCTCCCCGAGCCCTGCCAAAAGCTGTGCCAGCCCCGAGGCCCGGGCAATGTCCCCAGAGCCACACGGAATGGGGGCAGGGCAGGAGGCCAGGCTCGTTCCAGCGCTGCTTTGGGGRCTGCAGGGACCAGGGAAGGGCAGAGGAAGCTCAGCCCGCTCATCATGCAACCTGTGGGCTCCCCAGATGGAGGAATGCTCCGGCACTCGGCAGGGAYGGGGCACAGCAGCCGGGAGRAGATGCCGACACAAGGGGCCCCTTGTGTTTGTCAGCTGTGCCAGATAAGCAGTTGATTTCCCCCTCCCACAGAGGGGGGCACAGCAAAGGGCTGCCCCTCACTGCTGTGGGGTCTCGGTGAGTTACAGCRGCCCCACAGTCACGGCAATGAGGACAATGAGCCCCTCCAGTTCAGCTGGTTCTTCCCCCAAAGAGYGCGCACGCCTCTGCCATCTGCAAGTTTTCTCTCCATGCCGGGCTGGGCGCAGCTCCCTCGCCTCCAACACGGTCTCTTTGCGCTCCAATTAGTCTCGTTTTTAACCAGCTCGGCCCCGGGCCTCAGCCACGATGTCACAGACACCCAAATACTCAAAGCAAACACAATCCACCATTTTAAAGCCACAACAATAGCAAAGCAGGGGGGGAGATGGCAAGATGGTGAAGCTCTCAGAGGTGCAGACACCAGCACAGGCCGATGTTTTGTCCCAGCATCAAAGGCCCAGCGCTAATCCCATTGCGAYGGAGATCACCCCACAAGCTGCCCTGCTCCTCCCCTGTCAGGGYTGGGCTGAGCCCAAGGAGCGCTGCTCTTTCCCCGCCTGCTGATTAATTACAGGCACTGTCCGTGTCCCTTGTGTGCCTTTGACCATTCACAAGATGCCACGGGAAGATTAACACACGGGGAGAAGCACTGCAGTGCCATTAACAGGGGTGACATCCGAGCAGCATCCTTTTCCTCCCACTAAGCCTGCACAGTCCCCCTTCCCCGCCGGAATCTGGGGCAGGAGCAAGTCAAAATCCCTCCTCCCCCAGGGATGTAGCCAAGGGARGGACCACGGGGCCTTGCTTCACCCTCCAAGGCGCTCCTGGCTCTTACCTGTGCTGCAGCTACGTGGCTTTTGGTGCTTGATGGACATGGCTGGCTGCGGCCCCKGGCAGCTGCGGGGTGGCGGTGCATCGGGGCGGCCGAGAGCCCCAGCCCGGCCACGGCTATCTCGGCAGGAGCAGCAGCACTGTGCCACTTTCCCCGGCTCCCCAGCCCCGCATCTCGTGAAGAGAACAAGAGCTGGTGGAAGGAGGGGGGTTAGCAAAGAGAGGGAAGGGGGAGAAGGGAGAGCGGGAGCTCTCGCAGATGCACACGCACAGAGCAGACAGAGGCTCTGTAGGATGGCACTGCCTGCCTGGCTCTCATCATCGCCGCGGGCTGGCTGCTGCCCATGGAGGAGCCGCCAGCACCCGCTGCTGACCGCGGGCACGGGCCAAAGGGGCAGCACAGGGCCTCACACACCAGCGGAGCGTGGACAGCCACTGCCCGGGCACGGGGACTCCACTGCCTTTGTCTCTGTCACCTGCCAGGGGAAGAGCTGTGCTACAGGAAGGGATAGCAGTGCTGGAGAGTTTAGATTTTCATGGATGACTCCTTCCTTCCTCTGAGCATAACGAAATCCCCAAGGCCAGTGCTCCTCAGGGGTGACATGGGACAAGCCATCTTCTCCCGGCTGCTGTGCCCCATCCCTGCCGAGTGCCGGAGCATTCCTCCATCTGGGGAGCCCACAGGTTGCATAATGAGCAGGCTGAGCTTCCTCTGCCCTGCTGAGCTGCCCTTCCCTGGTCCCTGCAGCCCCCAAAGGGCTCTCAGAGATGGCAGTGCATGGAGACAGACAGAAAGCGGGTAGCACACCCCCAGAGCACCAGCACTGCGCAAAGCTCAGCTCCCCCCGCTCATCCCCGCTATCTGGGTCGTGCTGATACAGATCCAAAGGCCTGGCAGGGCTGGCTGAGGGGGTGGAAAGACTCTCCAGCCATGACWCTCCTGTTTGGATGCTRGCAGGAGGCTGCTTGCAGAGCTGCCGGCAGTCCCTGGTGCTGCTGATGTGCTGCAATGACAGACCCAAAGCRGTGGGACCTGGAGATCCAGCCAGAATCCTCCCCAAAGGGGCACCAGCTAGCTCCTCGCTCCACAGATTTTATTTTTCTAAAGCATCACATGCACAGAAGCCTGTGCCCCTCTGGAAGGGAGAGCTTTGTACCTCAGCTTTTGCCTTTCTCAGCTTTTTTTTGAGAGCTCCCAAACCTCTTCCCCTCCTCTGCTCCGGTTTTTTGCCACTCAGAGGATCTGAGTCTCATCTGGCGGAGCTCAGTTTGGTCAGAAGGATTAAAATGAAAGTCAGGGCAGATATTTGAGGTATTATGCCCTCCCCAAAACCTCCCATCACTWGTTTTTCTCCAAGGTTTCCCACTAGTGTTTGCAGACACATGGATCTCCCGCCACAGGGCTGCTGTTGATAGAAATCAATGGGTGATGCATGGAATTACAAATGCAGAATTTCCAAGTCAATAATTTCCCTGCCCAGCAGCGAAACTGGGAGCACACCAGGCCCATCCCCATCCCTGAGTGACTGTGCTCACTCCCACACCTTGGAGACTCACCTGGATCACGCACATTCCYACGGCAGAGGGCAGGATCAGCCTAATGAGCCCAAATCTGGTACCCTGATTGCCTGCCTGCCCRCCCCACTGGCCTCAGGATGTTGGCACCCAGCTCCAGAAAACCTCCCCCTCACAGGTCACCCTGCCAGGAGCTGTCAGAACATATTTCAAGTCTCAGCATTTTCTATCCCTGCGATAGAAAAGGCATCGCTGTGGATCCATAGCTGTGGATGGCTCCTCTGCCTGGAGCAGCACATGCAAGGCCCAAGGGATGATTATTCCAGGTATCCCATCCTTGTTCCAGCACAAGAAGGGCGAAAAGCTGAGGTTTGATGCTGTGTCAAGATCACATTTGTTTCTCCATCCCAGAGAGATCCCAGTGGTGCTRGGGAGCTGGATGCCCTTAGGATGTTAAAATCCCTGCAAAGGTGGGGTGTGGGCATCTCCCTGCATCTGTATCACTGACATCCCTCACAAAGCTGCTGGGAGTCTCCAAGGATGCACAGCTTTCCCACACCCCAGGGCTGAGAGATTTCCAAGTGAAATCTTGGAATGAAAAACCCATCCGTTCTCCATGGGGCTGTTTTTAATGCGGATATGCTGCAGTGCCATCTCCCAGCACACGTGGCGGGGTGGGCAGGAACAATCTTTGGGGAAAACAATCCCCACATCTGTGTCTTGTGGGGAGCGAGGAGCTGTCTGCTGCCAAACTTGCAGKCTCCAGGAGGACAGATCCTCTGGGACGCTTGTAGGGTGGGATGGGCAAGGCCCCTTGGATGATTTGCAGTGTGGTGTTCAGGACTGGTGAGGGGACACTGTCAGTGACACTGTTTGTCACCGCTGTGACGCTGCCCCCAGCTTTACAGGGGCCGGGACAGCTTCCCCCCGGGGTGACCCAGGGTTTCCAGCTGCATGTGCAAAAGCAGGTTTGTTTTGTGTGCACACGAAAGCCTAAACTTAGCAAGCAAGATGTTAATTTGTAAGAGGAAAATAGGCCATATTTATGTAACTGTGAAAAGCTGCAGCGAGGGCTACRGATCCAATGGGAGAGGAGCGTCTGCTCCCAGCTCAGGGCTTTGTGAGAGCTCCAGCGACTGCATATTCATCGCCCCACACCCCAAAGAACCAGCTCTGAGGCTTTCCAGGCTAAGAATAGAGGTCTCGTTGTGTTTGCTGCTCCACGGGCCGGGTTTTGTCYGGGATTAGAGGCACCAGGGTGTGGAGCTGAGAATGGCAGCATCTCCGCCCGCCCGTGAGCGGGGCAGGGCTGCGGGCTCAGCGGGATGGAGAGCAGGGAATAAAGGGTGGATTCATTCCCAGGCACACAGGATGGCATTAGTGCTGGCCCTCTGCTCACAGAGACGTCCCCCGTGGTGGACGGGGCACCCGCAGAACACGACTCCCTTGTGCACAAACAAAACCCGAGCGTTTTTCCAAGCAGGGCAGCTGGGGCAGTGCCACGGCTGAAATTAGCAGCTCGTCCTGGCCGTGAAGCCTCATGGCTCGGCTCCACCTCGGGAAGCCCGGTCCTGCAGGGGCAGACAGCTCCCCGCCGGCCTCTGACATTTCTTTCCCCTTCCACTCACATTCTCTGCCCTACTTAAACCAGGTGGTGAATCCGGCAATTTCCAGCTTTGGGAGTGGAAACCCCAGAGTCACTCCAGGGTTTTTCAGACAGCCCCGCGCTTAAGAGGTCTTTCAGCTCCAGAAATCGTCACGAGGCAGTGCTGGCACTGGTGGGAAACAGCAGGACAGTGCTCCTTGTCTGGCTTTGAGTCTGCCACCCTGGGACTCTGGGAAAGCCCTTTAATGGGGCTAAACTGGGCTTGCAAATGGCAGAAAACTCATTCCTATGGGGAAACCAAGAGAAGAACTGGATTGTGGATGCTTTGTGGCCTCTGCCTCCATTATTCCCTGATCCTGGGGCCATATTCCTGGATACTCATCCAAAAGCAGCRAGGGGTGAGAGTTCCAGAAAGGATGGTGGCCCAGGGCTTTGAGCCCCTGTAGCAGAGCCTGAGCCAAGGGCAGCCCTGAGCATAGATTCTGGTGGCAGACTGGCATCTCAAGCCCAGCCTGGGAGGTGAGGGAGGCCGCCACATCACCAGGGACTGATAGACCGAAGGCTACAACTGATGCGAGGTGCTGTTTTCAAATAAATGGGGACAGAAATTGTTTTTTTGAGACATGCAAGGTAACATTCTRCAAAGCATCAATCCCCTGAGAGCAAGCAGAGTCTCTGGAGAAGGTCTTCCWTGCTAAAACATCACATAACAGAGAACTCTCCTGGGAAATGACTCCTGAGATAACCGCTCTCCTAAAATAAATGCCCCAGGGAGCAACACTCTTGGGAAAGCATTTCGAGGGGGGGAAAAATGTGTTTAAAAACCTGCTGTTGATTCTGTATTTACCCTTGCTGCAGCAGCAGCACACAGAGCTCAGAGGTGAGCTATCATCTTCCAGAGCTCCTTCCTAATCAGAAACAAGAAGGATCTCAGAGAAATCCTGCTGCTCCCTCATTTCCTCTCCCATCACTCAAACCAACCCGCTGTGAGCAGCAGCTCTGCAAAAACGTGTTCTGGAGTYGTGTTCTGGCTTTGCGGAGCACAGCAACAGGGGCCAGCCCATCTGCTGCTGTTTGTTCAGCCCTGGCATGGCTAAACTAACATCTGGGAGTGCTGCTGAGCCTCTGTTTGAAGAGCAGTGGGCTAAAGAGGTGACATGTGTGCCTTTCCCTGYTGTGGAAGCCGCTGTGGCCCCAGCACCGTTTGGTGAAGAACAAGAGGCCAAGAACCAAGTCGTGCCAGGGCACTGCCCAGAACTGCTGTCATTAGCTGCTCTCGTGACACTGGCCACCACCCAGACACCTGGCCACCACCCAGACACTTGGCCACCACCCAGACACCTGGCCAAACTCAGGCCAGACACTTTGACCCTGAGAATTGGCTCCTGTACCTAGAAAACCACGTGCCAGCTCCGACTGGGCACTTGCAGGTTAATTTATCTTTCACATTTCCATCAGTGAAGCCCAGCAAAACCCAGAGCCACGCTGGGAGCCAGCAGAAAGTTCCTTGTAAATGGCCATGAGTTGGGAAGGTCTSAAAATTCTCCAGGAAAGACTCATGGAGGCAGAAGACAGCAGCTGAGCACTGTTGAGGATCTGCTGTGGGGAGCATGGAACACCAACCCCTCTGCTCCTGGCAATGCCTACAGAGCCAAAAAAAGGTTCTGGATGTCTTGAGAGAAAGGCAGAAACACTCTAAAACCTGGTCTAGCAGCTTGTTAAAACCTATCTGGTTTTGCTGTGGTTTAAAGCGATAAATCTGTATTTATTGCCCAAATTCTGCAAATTCTGCACCCTTATACATGACCAAATATGTCCAAACAACGTGACCCATAGAGAGGGGGTTTTATTTCAGGATTTTCCATCATCTGCCTTTGCACAGACAGTGTTTCCCTGGCAGCAGGCAGATGAGATGTTCAAGCCTCCACAGCTGCATGGACAAGAGGAGTTGATCCAGACTGAGCTCAGACTGACTGCAGACAGTCTGGATGCAATTCCCAGGAGTCCCATGGRTCAATTTTTAGGAGTCCCTAAAAATCCAGTATTGGGAACATGATCATCCTCCGGGACTGTACAGTTAAAAGCAAGAGAAATATGCAATGARATCAAGAAATAAAATAATAATGGACTTCCACAGCTACCTGAGTATGAGCTTCTCTGCATCTTGGGAAATGTGGACACCTGCTAAAGAAGCTGGAGTGCTCACAAACTGTCACAGCACAGTGGCATGCCAGGTCACCTCTGCCTGGGCCAGGGCAGCACCCAAAAGAGAATTTATTCACCCTGCTGCTCTCCCACATCAGTCTCTGCCCTCTGGGCTGGAAGGCAGGCAGGAGGAAGCAGCTTTTCTGTGTCAGACAGCAGCATCCAGCACCCTGGGCACCAGGCAGCAGGTGGACAGCTCTGCTCTTGGCTGGGTCCAGATTATGGCAGGGTGTGCTCGGGAGCACCGCAGCAAACCCCAAATCAGGGATTGGGGTGAGAGCAGCAGGAGGAGGCAGCAGGGGGTGTTTTGCTGTCTGTGWGGCAGTTTCCACCCCGCGTGGTGTTTGCCTTTGCACAAAGGCYGAGTTTGTTGACTCATGTTCCGCCTGTGACCCCGTGGCAGCAGCAGCAGCTTCTGCTGCCACAACAGCTGCTGCCTCCAAAGACAGCATCTCACACTAATTGCATGCTTTTCCCAGGATTTTCGTGACTATTTCTCAATTTATTAAGGCTTTAAACCACTCCCACTAGCTGACAGATTCTCCAAGTTTGCTCACAAGTATAGGAACATTAAATGTTCCTGGGACAAGCACCTGAAAATACACATTTAGTTTGCCTTAGAGTAGCCTTCCAGTAGCTAAAAGGGGTTTACAAGAAGGCTGGAGAGGGACTTTYCACACCAGCATGTGGTGACAGGGCAAGGGAGAATGGCCTTAAGCTRAAGGAAGATAGATTTAGATTAGRTATCAAGAAGAAATSCTTCCCAGWGAGGGTGGTGAGGTGCTGGCACARGCTGCCCCATCCCTGGAAGGGTTCAAGGCCAGGCTGGATGGGGCYCTACGGAACCTGGTCCAGTGGAAGGTGTCCCTGCCTGTGGCAGAGAGGTTGGAATGAGATGATCTTTGAGGTCMCTTCCAAGCCAAATCATTCCAAGATTCCATAATCATCCAACCAGTTTCATCCTGAGTGTGACACAGTATGACCATGCCAAATAGATCTGGCATTTGTCACTTACTGTCCCTCCCCTAGCAATAAGAACTTTTAATCTTGTCAGAGGATGACATTACYCTTCTAAGATGATGCTCCTCCAAACAACCACACGGTTCCAGGCCTGTGCTTTTGTTTCAGTTTTTTTTCCCTCCTGCAAATGAAAATTAAAGTGATCTGCAATTACCCAGGTCCCCTTTCTTTTTTCTAGGGACAGGCACTGAACGAGTTCTACCACAGTCAGGTTCCTCACCTATCCACTTAAATTTATCAGAAAGCACCCAAATTATTCTGAAATCACTTCACAGCTCTTTGTTAAAATTCCTGCCACCCAGGCAGCCTGAGACCGCCTGATTTCCCAAGAGCCCTCAGGAATGTAATTTTTTCCCTCTATTCAAAGCAAAGCCCTCACTATTTGTCATTATCACCAGCAGTGCTACTCAGCACTTCTTTCTCTTGAACTTTCTGACAACGGCAACTATGAAAAATAAACATTTTGGCCTTCTTGACATTTTTTGATAGGTCCTTCTGTCCCCATGATTATCCCACGCAGACATTAACAGTGCAAGGGGGACCAAGGGAAGTGCTGACCTCATTTGTTGTGATTACCAGGACCACTGAAAGGAATGGTTGTCACAGTCAGAACAAGCATTTCTTACATTAATGGATCACGATGAAGCAAAATGTGTTTTTCCTGCAGGTTTAGAGAATAAACTAAGCCCAGAGTTATAAAAAGAGAAGTGTTATTCACTGAGTAGTGTGACCTTAGGTCAGTGTCACCAAAAGCTCGTTGCRAACACTCCAACGCTCCATCCATCATGAAATGTTATAAATGACAAATACATAACTCCAGCTCCAGGGAGGGAGAAAATACCCAAAGCAAACCTGCAGCAGTTCAAAAGCAAAGCCAAGTGAAATGCAAGAACTGCCCAAGAGGTCACAGAAATATTCAGCTCAATTAGAAACATCCCACTGTTTTTACAGCATCAGGTTCAAGTCCTGCTTGTTGAGAGTGAGATGAGTGAAGGAACTCACCCTCCTGAGCACCCTCATGGTTAATCTTTTATGATGGACACAGCCTTCAGCAGATTCCTCATCCTCAATTTTCCCTGTCCTCCTGCTGTACTTAATAAATAGATGAACACTACAAATTGACTTCCATGTTAAATGACATTTGCTGATTACAAATTTGTTAAAATGCCTACCATTTTTTATAAGTCCATATTATATGATGTCTGTTCTTCACTATAGGATGCATAATATGACAGAATTTATATATCTACACACAATGTGTACCTCCAGCTTTTAGTTCCTGCCACTGTGAGAGGCTAAGAAATAAAGCAGCAACCTATTTTATGATTTCAAAGGGAACAGTAACCCCTAGGAAAGCACACGAAAATCTTCTGTGTCAYTGGCTATTTAAAGAACAGCTTCAGTTTTTCCCACTGTTGCATAATAGGTTCTGATTATTTTGACACTTTTCAGTATTTTAAAATCTTTTTTAAGCAGGAGCCATGGGGAGGCAGCACGAATTAGCTGCACGGTATTTTATCTCTCTCAGCTAATTTCTACATCCTCCAAACCTCAGTTATTTACTCCTGTTCCTCACCAGAGCTGCAGCAGCTGTTCAGGAGGCCATGCAGTGTTCTGGGTCCAAAATCTGATCCAAGTTGAAATAACAAAGGGCAGCTCACCAGGCACCCCTCAAATGCTTTGATCAGCGCTGCCAAGGAAGCAGCGAGGAGCAGAAGAAAGGGATGGAAATGACCTTGATGAGAAGAAAAAAATGTCTGCAGGCTCACAACTTCAACAGAAGGTTTTTCAGGTAGCATTAGCCAAATGATAAACTCGMAGCAATTGCCTTTCAGAAAGCATCATTCCAGCTGAACGTCGTCCTGACTACAAAGTACTTCTCTGCACATTAATTCAGTCAGCACAGTTATTTAACTGGTGAGTCTACATTTAATAGGTGTTTATATTCATTAATATTTATCTCATCTTCCACAAATGAAATTAGTAACAGCACGCCAGAGATTTTCTCCACATGGCTCCTGCAAATGCATTAAACCCAGCTATCTCCAGAGGCAACTGTGGGCAGAGCGTGGCCCTGTGTGTTTCTGTGGCAGCTGTGCTAAAATTATGCTCCTCCCATGAAAAGAATCCTTTTTTTGCTGGATCTGGCTTTAGTTATACAATATTAACAGTGAAAATAGGAGCTGAGAATTCATGGYTTCATATGCTTTCAGTTTAAATTCTATTTAGAGAATTCTTGGGATTTTTACAAGACATCTTAAACATCCAAATCGGGCTCTCGCCTTCCATAATTGCTTTTTAAATCTTTTACTATGAATATGACAGGGTACCTTTTATTTAAACTCTGGCATTCTCTCCTTGAAAAGAAGCATGGAAGGTTAGAGATGAGTGAGCTTCCTGTGTGAGCTTTAAAKTATTCATAAAGCACAGAATGGTTTGGGTTGGGAGGGACCTTAAAGGTCACCTGCCATGGTCATCTCCCACTATCCCAGRCTGTTCAARCCCATCCAACCTGRCCTTGAACACTWSCAGGGATGTGTTCTACAGTTTCTCTGRACAACCTGGGCCAAGGCCTCACYACCCTCACAGGGAAGWAGGTGCTGGRAGGCCACAATTAGGTCTCTTCTCCAAGCTATTCCTGGGATGCTCCCTCTGGGACAACACCCTGTGGGACAGTCAGGCTGTCRTCCACCCACATCTCCCCATGGTTCTCTGGTAGGTTTGTCCAGAGCTGCAAAAAAAGGGCAATTCCACCATTACCAGGGGCTGTATCATCCTCAAGAAAACTCCCAGCTCTAGGCAGTGTTTGGCATTGTTGTTTTTCCACTCAAAGTGAAGTGATGCTGTGTGAAAGGATGGGAGTCACTCAGTCCCTCTCCTCAGAGCCCTGGTGCTGTAATTGCTGTCAAATTAGTTCTGTTCATGCTGCAAGAAAAATATATTGAAGGCTTTTCTTTTCCAGAACCACTCTGGATGTCTTTTTCCCTTACATACAAATAAAAATAATGACGGGGAAAATTGAATAGATGACAAACAAGGAGCCTGCATTTCAAGGGACACAATCAAAGAGCTGAAGCCTTCAGCTACAATTCCCTTCAAACAGCTCAAGTAAACAAGGAAAATTCTTAGGRCTGAGAGTGCTTTAAACCTATCACTCTCCAAGTAGAAGGTAATATTAAAAAATCCAGGAGTACACTGTGATTGCTGTTCCAGAGAAAACTGCCACCAGACAGGCCCTTGTACCATCTGTTCTCAGAAATGTTTTTATACTGTTCACTTTGCTACTTGAGCAAGTAGAAAGTGGTGCCAAAGTTTGCTTCTCACTTTTTCAGGTGCACTGGGATCTTTCTGAGCAGTTAATATTTAAAAAAAATACATACAAATATATGATTAATATTAGTTTTTGCACCAAAAAAAGTGCCTGGTTACTGAAACTGGAGGTTGATAAATATCAACAGCAACATGTAGGAGAAAAAAAGACACCAAAACAACCAACAAGAGCATTCAGATTTGGCCATCCAGCTGTCCATGGGTGTATGGAAATTCACTGCACAGAAGGCATGCAGGGATTTCCCCAGGAAAGTAGGTGAAATTGCCTAAAACTGTACAGCTTAAAATAGATGTGATTGAAAAAAAAGAGGATATTAATTCATGAAGTGATAAGCAGAACAGAAAACACATAAGAAATTTGAATATCATTCCATCTATAAGCTACATTGGAAGCTGCCTTGTGGAATGATCAGGTGAGAGGTTTAAATTAAGCATGAGGAAGTAGTTTTTAGAATAACACATAATTTAACTCAAGGCTATAGAAATACAGAAGGGAGCCTTACAGAAAGAGGGGGAGGTACTTTTTTTGCAAGAGCATGCAGTGACAGCACCAGGGATGTAAGTTTAAAGTGACAGAGGGCAGGTTTAGATTGTTATTAGGAAGACATGCTTTACTGTGAGGGTGGTGAGGCCCTGGCACAGGTGCCCAGAGAAGCTGTGGCTGCCCCTGGATTCCTGGAAGTGTCCAAGGCCAGGCTGGATGAGGCTTGGAGCAGCCTGGAAGGTGTCCCTGCCCATGGCAGGGGGTGGGACTGGATGGAGTTTAACATTCCTCCTAAACCAAACCATTCTTGGATTCTGTGATTCTGTGAAATACAAATATATTTAAAATATGATCAAATTAATGGAGGAACCATCCACAACACTCTTCTTCAGCCCTGCAGTGAACACCAAGACTATCAAAACATWACAAGCAAGCTGCTCCTGGTGGATTATTAGAAGCAAATGTGACCAATCCATCTGAACATATCTGTCACAGAGCTGTGCTTGCTGTAAAATTGTGGCTGGCACAGCTGGTGACTGCATGTAATCATCATTTTTTAATTACAGAAAACAATGCTTCCAAAGAAACACAACAAACTAGAACACARGGCTGGAATCAGAGCCCAAACATTTAGAGGTGAAGTCGTGTGAAGCTGACACGGGGAGTTTCCATCTGGCACCGTTTTGGTGGCTGTCGTTGTCTCTGCCTGTTCTGCTCAGAAGCACAGGGGCTCAAGAATGCACCAAAGATCCTCACCACATCAAGGGTGCTCCAAACACTGTGCAGGCAAAGGTAAAAAATAACTGGGGAGAAATAGAAATCCATACATTTGAGAGCATGAAGTCTTCATCCTTCTGCTTTTACCATACTCATTTTCTGGGGCTGCCTGCATTCAGTGCAGCATCCCCYGCTCCATTCCTCGCAGTGGAGAGGTGCTGGTGAAATCCAGAGCAGCAGAGTCATTTCTGGGGCTGGGAACGTTCAAAGCCCCACCTCCTGCTCACATGCAGGAGAAAATAACGGGTACAAATCCAGCTGCAAACAGCTGAAATMATTCTCTGAATATTTCAGCTGACTTGTTCCAAATGATAACATTTTCATGTGGCAGTGGTCTGTTTTCAGCAGAAGTGGGAATTAAGTCAGCATTTTGAACCCCTGCAGYATGAGATTACACAAAGCTGCTGTGTTATACTGCAATTTAGTAAATTATATTGTAATTTAGCTMATCTCGAGAGAGGGACCAGCACAACACAGGATTAAACTCCAGCTTGAGTTCTGAGAACACTTCTTGCCTTTGTAGCACTATCCAAAACCCTTACAGCTAAATTCAGCCAAAGCACCTGGGGTGGCCAAAACCAAAGACTGCAGTTTCTCCCCAGTTTGGCCCAACCTGAAATAAAAAAAAAATAATAAAAGGAATAAAAAAACAACCCACATTTTGGCTGCTGAGAAGCCCACCAGTATGCTACATTCTGTGAAAAATACTGTAAAACACACCAGAACCTTCTCTCTGCTTCTACAAAGGGGTGGTATAAATTTACTAGAGGGTTGTTCTGATCAAATCGATTGAAACAAACAGAGTAGGTTCTCCTATAGGTGGGGAATGAACTGTCCATTTTACCATTGTTTTGTTCAGATCCAATGGAAGAAAATCAGTAAGAGGAGGGGTCAGAGTAGAGGCCTTACATCCAACCCTGGCTCCTGCATGAGCACTYCTTGTACAATGCTATTGCCCACCCTGATATCCACATCCCATCTATGTCCCTCATGAAGCTCTCTGGAGTGGAGAGGATCACATCAGGGGGCAATCCAACCTTACATTCTTACATAAAGAATAATTCTTAACAGAGGAATCCAGGACCTGGCACCTTCTAGCACAGCTGACACAGGAGCATTTCTCCACAGCTCTGATACAAGGAAAATAAYGAAGAGCAGAAGCAACAAGGGGTCTGTGAAAGTTTGCAGTGTGTGGATTATTACCAGGAGGTGTTTGTGATGAACACTGTGCTGAAGTAATGGTTTTGACATSTCTTTTCAGGATCACAGGCCAGCAAGAAGGAGATACTGGTCTGCAATATGACCAGCCCTGATTTCCATGGATTTCTTTSTAATGCCTGTCTACTCTTGCTCCTTCCAAAATATGCAGCTAAGTGTGCCAACCAGATTGTGGTTTTAGAGATTTTCTGGAGATTTGGCTTCCATAAACTTAAGCAAAATCTTACACAATGCTCTAAAAAACAACAAAAAAAAATATTCCTATCTTCTCTGAGGCAACACTCYAGCTAACTCACACATTTGGAAGCCACCTTCTTTCACAAAGCCAAGCACAAATGGCAAGCCTGGATTTGGGACACACCTTTTTACATTTAACCTAATTGTGGCAGGACAGCAGCACCTCAGACAAGGTGTTTTGTTGCAATTTCTTTTCACTGTAGCTGTGTCACACTCCTCTAACTGCAGTGAGTCCTCGATCTAGCAGTGGGTAAACAGCCAGCACACAAAGCTGCTTGCACAAGAGGGTGTGCATGGCTGGGAGACAGCTCRCTCACATGTTTTAACAAGTGCCATCAAAAAGAATGTTCCAAGGCAGGGTTACATTTCTGCCTAAGCCTCCCAGAGCATCAGCTTCCCCTTGAACACTTGATAATCCTAAATTGGGATTTGTCAGAGGTAAACAGCATTTGCTTTTGCAAGCAGGTACAAAGCAAGTGACACAGTACCCCTGATTTCACAATTTAAAAGCAAAGTTCAGCCCATTTTGTTTACAGTCRCTATAAATAATATTCTGGGGGAGTGAAAAACTTTTGAGAGTAATTTATTTCCTATGTTCCRTGACCTCAAACAAGCCTATGACATCCCTGCTTCAGGAACACAGATAATCCTCAAGCAAATTCCATGCAAATCTTAACCACACTACCAGTAAAGAAACTGAATCAGAAAACACAGCATCCTCTAAACCAGAATGTGAATACAACACATAGCCTGTAGTGGCTGCATTTTGTATCACCACTGACAAGTTAGAACAAAAATATCTGGTATTAACTGCCCCAGGGTGATTCTCCTCCCTGCAAAACAACAACAAAAGTGAAATAATTGATTTAAAATCACAGAATGTCCTGACTTGGAAGKGACYCACGAGGATCATAAAGTTTACCATGGATCTGCTTAGAGATCTGTTTTTCAGCTCAGCTTTTCCCTGAAAACTGGTCCTCACTCAATTACTGACAGCTTCTATTCAKGGTAAGGAAAAAAATGGTAAACTAAAAGTGAATTGATTTCAAGATAAGAATTAATAGCTCATATGAGGAAAAAATGAAGGAATTCAGTGTTTGACTAAAATCAATGTGAATACAAATCCAGGATTGCTCTGTTTTAAATAATCTTTAACCAGCTCTGAGACTAAAAATAACAAAYATGCCAGAAGCAAAGAAAGTATTTAAGTTTTCTTCTACACACATTAACTTCATCATCYTATAATCYRCAAAGCAGCAGCMARTCAGCTCTACTGTCACTTGYTTATAGACRYGACTCAAAAAAMCCCCAAAAACCACCTTTAAGGAGAAGGGCCACCTGCCTGATTATTACCAGGACAGTCCAGTATTGAAAAAAACAATTGTATGCAACACCATGCAATGTTATCCCATGATAAGGAAATTGAATAACCCTTGGAGCAGACCAGGATCTGACAGATTCTGCAGGACAGGCTCTCTARCAGAAGGCTGGAGCTCAGTGTCAGCCTTCCCAGCTGGCACACAGGAGCCCTCCCTTTTGTTCCATTGCACCAACCTCCCATCTTCATCAGGTAATCTCTTTTCCTCAGCTTCTTCACCTTCACCTCTCCTCAGAGCTGTCACTCGTGCACTGTGGATGTCGTGGTGTGGGATAAGGATGAACAAGGAGGAATTTGATGCTGCATCCCTCACCATTGCAGCAGCAGGTCTGCAGGACAGGCAGAACTCACAGGATAGTGGGAACCTGCTATGCTGCCACAGATTTCCTGTCATCTCCTGGAGGGACAGGGGTCACAGAGCAAAACTGGAAGCTTGCTGTTGTAGAGAAATACCAAAGCTACGCTCAGCCACACTGCCAGGTAAACTTTATTTACAAACATACAAACTCCTGAAGGACTGTGCTGGAAAGCACCAGGACCACAGGCCCCAAAGTCAGATCAACACCTCTTTGATGGGAATTACAAGGCCAACTGTTGAAAACATTATGGATGCTTCGCTCAGTCTCTTTTGAAGGGAAAACACAGCTGAATGTGAACTCTCCATGGTGAAGTTCTGCATGATCTGGTATCCTCCAACATGAGACAAGYTGCTGGCTGCAGTGAAGTTTGGCTGCGCAGTGTCCAGAGCTCCTGGCCCAGCACAGTTTTATTGTCACAGTCCTCACCTGACATGATTTAATGATCATCAGGAATACAATCAGTCCTGCCAGGGAGCTGACTATCTCCTCCAGATTGGAGGAGACATACTTTACAAGGGACATGTAAGAAATGAGGGTTGGGAAAAAACAGATCCCATCTTCCCTCCAATATGACACCCTAAAGCAAACAGTCRCAATATCCTATGCTAAAATGATGTTCTTTTCTTTTGCTTTTTATATCTCCTTCCCATTACCTTCCAAAGGTGAATTCCTATCAGGAAGATCCTGTACCTACATYCCTGAAACTGCCCTAGCACAGTGGGATTGGACTGTCCCCCACCCTGCCACAACAGCTGATATTTTCTGAACTGAATCCTGGCCTTTAGAAGCTGGTTGATCAGATCAGCTTACACCACTGGCTTGAAGTCAGTTTTTCTTTGCCTCTTTTTCTTCAAGAGGCCAGGAAACCTGAATGTGATATGGCTCTAGTTCTTCTGGAGTGACATAGTCTGGAGCACTGCCCATCAGGTCTCGTCCCCTGAAGGATTTTGGAAAGGCAATGACGTCCCGGATACTTGGAGCGTCAACAATGAGAGAGATCAGCCTGTCAAGTCCTACAAGCAGAAAACAAATGGGTGAAACACTTGAGTTATGGCTCTGTATTACCTCCCTGAGTCAGAAAAATCAGGAAGATTGAGGAGGTAATATTACTGAGCTTGGAGAATATGAGTGAAGCAAGTAAGGGAGGAAAAAATTAATCTCAGCTGGTAGCAGAGAAACAGATTTGCCTCAAGAGCAGAACTGTCTACCAAAATAAAGCTTTTCAATATTGCTGGAAATTCTGTAACACACCAAGAGCTGCAGGACACAGACAGCAAACACAGCATAACAAAACCTGGGCAGCTGAACGGCAGAACATTGGCAAAGCTCTGCTTCACAGCTCAGAGCTCTGCATCTACCAGTTGTCAAGGATTACAACCACTAAAAAGAATTCAAGAAGAACAAAAGCCTCTGGGTCATTGGATGGAAGAAAATCAAACTGGAGGATCACAAGTTAAAAAAACCTGTGGGCTTTGTCAGCTTTTTTGTTTGTTTTGAGTATGGGGACAGTGTTGATGGTTGGTTGGGTTTTTTCCCTCTTTTTCTAAACCACAAATTTGCAGGGTTCTAAGGGAAAAACAAAACCGTGACATTATCTGAATTAGTGAGCAAAACTGATAAGAAACAAGGGAAGTGAGACTGCAGCAGAGGGGAAGGATGTGAAACATCTTGTCCCCTGCTGTCCCATGCCTCCAGGCAGGCAGGACAGGGATCCTACTCTGGCTGCACAGGAGTGGGAACAAAGCTGACCTAACCTTAATAAATGCAGGGTTTGTAGATCAGAGTAGCATCCTTAGAGCCACCAATGTCCTTGCACAGGAACTAAATCCCAAACTGTGACTCTGGGGAGGAACACCCCAACTTCCTGCACTTGGTGACCAGACCTCTGTTTCTTTCCAAAAAACTGCTGCAAAGATGGAAGCACCAAGGCTTTTCCTAACAACCATAAGCCTTGTTCCTGGGATCTAGTATGAAAAAAAAAAAAAAAAAAACAAAAAAACAAAAAAAAAAACAAAAAAACAAAAAAAAAAACTAAACACCTGCCTCTGTAGAGCTACAGACCACTTACCTAATGCGATTCCTCCATGAGGTGGAGCTCCAAATTCCAAAGCCTCAAGCAGATGGGAAAGCACCTCAGAATCCTCCTGCAAAATTACGTTAAGAGCTGTCAGTGGACAAGCAGTGCCCKTCCTAATAACAAGATGAAGGTGCAATGAAATCATCCATTGCTCAGGGTTAGGAGTTATGTCTCTTTATCTAAGAAGCACGAGTGCTTCTTTCAGAACATGCAATTAATATTTAAATTAATTAGTACTTTTAAATCTCCAAGAGAGCATTACAGGCATCTGTAGGTGTTACCTTCAACACTTTCTCCAGCACAAAACGCTGCTGTTCTGCACTGTGAATTCTGATGGAGCCACCTCCAACCTCATTGCCATTCAGCACAAGGTCGTAGTGCTGGCTACGGACCTGAAGAGAGATGGGAACASGCACCTCAGTGAGGCTGGGGCACAGCTGCACCTGAAAACAACCTGCACAAAGGTGGCAAAGACACTGGGAATGAAGCCGTGAAACTATAAAACCGTTCTCTCAGGGGTACATTGCAGTTCATGTACCGTTCATGCTAGAGGCACGGACTGTCTCTGACAGATGTGGGAGCAGTACAAATCCTTCTGAGAAGCTGATCAAACCCTGAAGCAAATGGGATGCATCAGAATATAAGACTTCTGTTTCCTACTAGCTYATTTTGTCAGGGACGCACATTAATACTTGCTATTTGCAGTGAYCTGGAAGCCATCTCTTCCAAACATRCACGTACAAATTCAGAGARTCACACAATAGTTTGGAAGGGTCTTAGAGATCCTCTAGTTTTACTCCCTGCTATGGGCAGGGGCACCTTGCACAAGCCCAGGTTGCTCAGAGCCCCATCCAGCCTGCCTTGAACACTGYCAGGGAYGGGGCAGCCAMAGCTTCTCWGGGCAGCCTGTGCCAGGGCCTCACCACCCTCACAGGGRAGAATTTCTTCCTGAGATCCAACCTAAGTCTGCCCTTTTTCRGTTTAAAACCATTTCCCCTTGTCCTGTCACTGTTTGCCCTTGCAAAATGTCCCTCTCCAGCTCTCTTGTAGCCTCTTYAGGCACTGGAAGGGGCTCTAATGTCCTCMTGAGTTTTCTCTTCTCCAGGYAGAACAGCTCCAGTTCCCTCAGCCTTTCCTCATAGCAGAAGTGCTCCAACCCTTTAATCATCTTAGTGGCCGCCTCTGGACTCATTCTAATAGATTTCCATCCTCCTTGTGCAGTCAGTCCCACGAAACAACATCTTTTTTTACACAAACCCAGCTGTTGCTTGCCTAGTCTTCCACGGCAGGCATGAAGTTGGTTACCTTCATGGGGTCAGAATAGAGGAGGCTGACATCTGAAGGATGAGGGGCGGTGAAGGGGTGATGAGCAGATTCCAGTTCAGTGGGATTCTCTGCTTTGGGGAAGAAAAGAGGGAAATCCACCACCCAGAGGAAGTGAAAAGCTTTGGGATCACGGAGTGCAAGCCCAGCTGCCTCCAGGAGGTTGGCACTCAACAACCGCAGGGTTCCTAACGCAGAGCACTGCAACAGAGAAGGGAGAAGTGAGACAGGGCGATTTTACCATCAGGGAAATCACTCAAACACCAACCAGGGGAAGAGTGTTCCATAAAGGAAATACCACAGACAGCATCAGCAGTAAAGCCCTTGGATCCTGCAATCACCTTCCTGCTGAGGAAGCRGCACTGCAGGGTTTGACAGAAACCAAGCAAGGAGTGTGAAAGTCCATTTTTTTCCCAGCYATTTAATCTTCAGAGCTTTCTTAGACYAACCTCTTAATCCACACATGTGGATTAACTGGGAGAGCACATGTAAAATCCACACTTTTCAGGCAGAGAAATGAAGGCAAAGAGAGAGAATATGACCAGATTTTGGCTATTGAGCAAAGCACACCACCTTGTAATAAAACAATGCTTGGAAGGCAACATCTGCTGGCAAGAATGGAGAGAAGGGWAGGGACAGAATCTCCCACTACTGCTGCTAATAAGTCATCTGCTTATGGGAGACACAATTACCTAGTTGACCYCATTTTCCAATCTGTTTGATGCTTTGAAAATGAAGTTAAGAGGAAAGAAGGCACTGATTTGTTGCAGGTTTTTTATATTTCAGCCTTCATTCCAGTTATGAGTCCTGCCCAGAATTTGACTGGGGGCAGTAAAAGTAATAGGTACATTTCATGCCTTATTTGCTGTTGCTATAGCTGCCGTTCCAGAGAAACAGAAAATTAGATGATGACCTATTTTAATAATAAGGRGAATCAGACTAAGGTCAGATAACATCAAAACCATCATCAGCAACATTCAGCTCACCCAGCCACCCAAGAAATTCCTCCTTACCACTTGCTTGTGTTCACCAGCTGCCAGCAGCACCACATCATCCCCCTGCATGTTCAGTGCTTGGATAAGCTCTGACTGCTCCTTCTCACCAAGAAACTTGGTAAGCTGAGACTTCAAGGTTCCATCAGGTCTGCAGATAATTTCCATGATTTCCTAGAGAAAGGCAAGGGTATGTTMAGTGCAGTGCTGCCCTCTCTCGCCTTGAAACATCACATGCTCAGGCAGCGACTCTCAGCTATTAAAAACGGCTCTGCCAAGTTCCTCTGCCTTTATCACATTTTGTCACTCACCCATTACAATGTGTCAGCAGTGTTTCTGTCCTACCTGGTTAAACTGRGATTTTGCAGACTCCTTTAGCGACTCCAAGTCTTTGTTTGTGAGATACCTCTGGGGAAAGAGCAAGAGAAGACAACATAGATCAGCAAAATCAAAGATTGRTAGGATTCAAATCTACTAAGCTGTTTCCAAACTTCTCAAATTATTTTCTTTCTATTTCAAATTCTTATGAGGGCYGAGGAACAGGTCAGGGCTCAGTAGCTGGGTATCTGCTCTAAGGGCTCCTTTCAGAAAGAGACCCCTCTAGGTCTACATCTTTTTCCCCTGTTCACAGGTAATTTTATCTGGTCAGTAGGGTCAGATCACTGCCTCCAGCCTGCAGAAATAAGGCTACACCACCACACTATTGATGGGGAAAGGCAGAGCTCAGTCTGAGGAAGAACAGAGAAAAACCACGTGGGCTGACTCTTGCCTGCAAAGCCACTMAATAAATGAGGATCTGCATCAAGGTCTTKACTTTTTTAATCTATTCCAGTGTTTAGGGTGGCTATAGATGCCACTTTCATGTTGCTAAAACACACACCTCAGTGCCCTCTTGTGGGAAGYCAACTTGCACTTTGTGCCAAAATGAAAGGAGTCCCAAGAAAAATTATGGTCAAAAAGTCCCGTTCCCCAAATAAAACTCAACATTTAGAGGATTTGTTTATTCCATACTGTCCAAGCTACAAAGATGCCTACAGCCAAAATTAAATCTGTTTCCTTCCCAAAATGCCTGGCTGTGTCAAAAATCTTCCACATCTATTGTCAGCCTTGGATCTGGTCCATGATATTCTCATTACARGACATGAATTGTGCCCTGAAATGCAGCTAAAGCAAACAGGAGAAGGACATGGAACCACCTGACCCTTCTCTGCCTACCCCAGAGCTGTGCTATGCCCAGCCCTACTTCAATCTCCTGTCACAAGGAACAATTTATTATTGAGATGCACATCWCAAAGGTGACAAAAAGCAAGGTGAAACCCCGAGAAGGTTCCCTATCCTCATGGGATCTTGCAGCTCCATTCTTTTCTCCCACTTCCTAAGAATAAAATACTCTTCCTGCTACCTGATCATTTTAACACCACTCAGCCCAACCTGACATGGATTACAACCAATCCCAAGTTCCCTTAAGAACACCAGCAGCAGCAAGGAACATTTCCATACCAACAAMGGAATTCAAATTGGCATTTTATTTATTTCACATAAACAGGATGTAAAAGCATCACTTACCACTCCCTGAGGAATGCAAATGGCTCTGATGGAGCCATGGGGGTAACTGAGGGCMTTCTGCACAAAGCGAATGTCTGATCTTCGTAAAACATCACTGATATCCAYGATCTGAGAAAGGACAGAACACAGGAAAAAGTACTGGTGATAGAAACACAAAGCAAAAATCCTGCATTTGTGTCTTAACACCTTCAACACTATTCCCTTTCAGCAGTTTTTGCTCCTAAAACAGTCAAGATGCATTACTCCCTAACATTACATTATCTTCAAAATTTATTTTTATTAGAACATACATTTTTCACAGTCAACTGATCAAACCCTCTCCTCTTCAACAGACTGAAGACCGCTGCACAAAGCAGCAACAATGGGACAGACCTTGGATAAATTACAGCACTCAGAACTCCAGTGACGCATGTATYCAGGATTCAAAGGTTATTAAAACACTAAGAGAAAGGAAAAGCTGCAGGTTTCCAGTGGGCAAACCCTCACCTTCATCCCAAAGCGAGTGTCTGGTTTATCAGTCCCATACTGAGCCAGTGCCTCCTCATATGTCATGGAAGGGAAAGGGGTCATAATTGAGCCTCTTTCCTCTGGCCAGGAATGTTGCAGCATGCCCTCTATCAGCCTCTGGATCCCAGCTTGATCTACAAATGACATCTCTATATCTATCTTAAAACAGAGAACAAGGGGAGAATTCCACATTAGCTACAGGTTTTGCTTTCACATTGCTGCTTGTGACTACAAAGCCAGCAAAACAAGAAACAATACACAAAATGACATCATCACATGACTGCATTAGGCTGGGGATGTGCTGAGGATCACCCTCCAGGCTGGTGACTCAGGCAACAGCCTCCTCAGAGAGCGAATGAGGTAATGATGACAAGGACACAAGAGGCAGCCTTGAATGAACCAGGCCAACTCAGCCAGGGACCTCAAGGCTGAGSAATGGGATGCCTGACCCAGTGGGACAGGGGGAGATTGCATCATCAAGTACAATGCAATTCCCACATCTGCACCTGGGACACTGCAGTCAGCCAAGGACAGGAATCACGAAGTCAATTCCACATCAGTTTCCAAGGGAAATGTGAAACACACACCAAACAACTCTGTACCCCTGAGAAGCACCAGACTAGCACAGACTAAGCCTCCAGAAAGGAAAACACTACAAGCCGTTGGGGATGAGGTGCAGGGAGAAAGGCAGCACGGGCTGATTACCTGGGTGAATTCCGGCTGYCTGTCAGGCCGTGAACCCTCATCCCGGTAGCAGCGAGCGACCTGGAAGTACCTGTGGTAACACTCGGACTTAGATAACAATTTAAAGTACCCTGGACTGAACTGTGGCTATAGAATTGATGGTACAAAAGATAAGGAAAAAAGAAGTAAACCAGAGAGAGTGCTCTGTTCCCTCTGCAGCCCAATTAAAAGCTTTGCACTCGTGCACCCTGACATGCTTCTCCTTGTCTCAGTCATGCTCARCTGCCCAGCCTCACCTCAGTTTGTTCTGCAGGTTACTCCTGGAGAAGCTTTTATCACACATTAGATTTTCTGCCCTTCAGGCAGGCTCTGCTTCAGATCAGGTTTGCATTTCACACCAGAGTGAAGACTTCAGCTTTCCAACAGGACACATTTCATTTGACTGTGAGGGCAAAGAGCCTGGCCTAGCTAGCAAGTCCCAAGTATTTAAGAACCCCTCTTCAAAACATAAAATCCTTGGCAATAGTTTTTTGGGTTTTTTTTTTGAAGTATCTAAAACTTCCCAAATAAAGCATTCAAACCCTAGATAGGACATGCATAGAACAGGAGCCCAAGAAACTCTTACCTGTCCAGTCCTCCAACCATCAGGAGCTGCTTGAACTGCTGAGGACTCTGTGGCAGAGAGTAGAACTTGCCCACTTCCCTCGAGGGCACAAGGAATTCTTTGGCTCCCTGGCAATCAGAAAGAAAATTACAGAGTTTAGCGAGTAAGTGGCCCCAATTCCTGACAGAACATACACCGGAAGTGCAAGAATAAAGGACCTATTTTTCCCATTATGAACTCCCACTTGTRAGGAAATGGCTTTTTGTACATTGCACTTAAAATTTGTGAACAAACTCAGTCCAAAATATCCCAAAGGAGAATWCTCTATTTTTCTTCTCTGAGAGACTAATGCATAATACACCATCCAAGACAGGAGTTTAAATGCAAAAACTCCAGGTTAGCTGCATCAATATTCGTCAGCTACAGCTCTCCTCTCTGACCATTTTTGAAGTGAAAGAAAGGAATATAAGATCAGAAATTATATTTACTTGAGTAGGGCCTCTAAAATAACCTACTGGTTAAGAGATAAATGCTRAAAAGACAGTGCTTCCAAGTTTTTTGGTTTTATGATCCCAGGGCAGACTTGCAATCAACATGCACTCTACAAGACAGAAGCTGATTTCATTTGAAGGTTCAAAATTARGACTCAAGTAATCACCTCTCCCCTTTCTCTCCCTCTACTTTTAAAAAGATCTGTGGATCATATCACAAGTTACATGAGCTGTTATTTAGCAAGGGAACAGCAATGAGGGCTGAGTGGCAACTGCAAATGATTCAGCCCTGACTGTGCAGCTGCAGGAGGCCAGAAAGCATCACATACATACCCCGGGGGTTCTTTTAAAGAGAGTTGGAGTTTCTACATCCACGAACCCTGGGGAACAAACACAGAAAAAGCTGAGAGGAGGGTGAACTAATAAGACAGAGTAGGCTGGAGTAGGGTTAGTCAGCACAATAGGCYATCTAGCATACCACGGAGCCTCTCCAAAACCTACACACTTTACTACTTACAATAATTATTCCTGCAATTACAGACTTAAATGCTCTGAGCTACCCTGATGTCCTGCCAAAACTTGTTGATAACAGAGGACTCCAAACAGGCTGAAAATGTCTTAATCCATTTAATCCATAATGTGCCTATCCATTCTGAACTAGGCATTGATTTTCCAAAAAGCATGTCCTGATTTTAAGACAARCAAAAGCCCTAAAACAAATCCATCCCTCAGACATGACTCAACTGTGTGACCAAAAGAGGGAAACTACCTGTAGTCTTTTCTCATTGCAATCAGCTGATTTGAAACAACTGAGATTTCAACACACTTTGTTCTTCAGGCCTGRTAACATCCCACTAAAGACCCAACACAAGCAGACAAGTCCTTATTAATGGGACCAAACTGGAGTAGCAAGTTGATTAGGAATCTCTCCCAGAAGAAGGAGACAGCAGCAGGCAAAGCTGAAATGTTGTTTGCTGTCCTTCAAGCAATTTCCTCACCRTGGAGATTGCAGAGATATTCCCGCATCCTCATCACCATGCGAGACCTCAGCCGCAGGTTGGACTGCAGCTGGAAGCTGCGCAAGTCCAGGTACCGATACTGCATCCGCAGGGCCTCTGATTTCTGGAGAGAGAATTAGGATGAAGAGACAAAATTCAAATTGCATGTCCAATGAAGGTGCCCCTAAAGCCACAAGAACATGTGRCACAACACATTTGGTTGCCACAATGCACCCATTACCCACAACCTACACAAATGTGGCATTCCACTTTAAACAAAAAACAAACTCCCCAAAGAAGTTCTGGCTGTCCCMTCCTTGGAGGTGTTCAAGGCCAGGCTGGMTAGAGCTCTGAGCAACCTGRTCCAGTRGGYGGCAYSCCTACCCATGGCAGGGGGTTTGGAACAGGAGGACCTTTAARGTTCCTTCCACCCAAAACCCTTCTGTGATTCCATGAGTCAAATAAAACAGCCTCTTGTTTCACACTCAAAAAACCCAGCATAGCCCTATTTCTTTCACTCTTCCCTTTGCCATCAATTCTTCCAGTGCTATTTGAAGTCTGGAGTCATTCAAGCCTTGTTTTCTGCTTAGCTCTAAATRGGAATAGATCCTCACAGCAAACAAACAGCACCCCTATTTTAAATACCATCATGCCCCCAAAGCAAAGCAGGAAGAACAAGACTCAGCTCTCAGATGTTTTGCCATCACCCTAGGCAAATTCCCAATTTAATGAAAAGCCAAAACCTTGATAAGAAAAGAAAAACACAGACACCTTAACAAAATCCTTGATTTCAAAAGGCAGCTTCTTACAGGAGTTTAGGATCTCTGCAGTCTCTGCCTTCACTTCAATATCCCCTGTTGGCATTTTCTAGAACAAAAAGGCAAAAAAAATATTAAACAGTTGGACAAAAGTATTTCACAGATGGTCAAARGGAAAAAAGAAACCATGAGATTACCCTCCCTGCCTTCTAACATAAAATATAAGTTAGAGAGCTTCTCTCAAGGACGGATTTCTTCTAGATTTCCCTTCTGTTCAGAAAAACACAAGTCACCTCATCAAAGATGGCAGATCCTTTCCTAGTAGCGTCCTGGTCTCCAAATACAATTACTTTTCCTGTGCTTTCTCCTCAAAGGACWGGCTAAGCAGAGGAAAATCAGGCATGGGACCTTTTAGGGCACGCACATTTGAATAAAATACTAGTGCCATTAACCTCAGCAAAACCACACAGTGCAAGCTTCAGCGAGCATGGGCAGCAGCAGCCCTAATATGAGTCAAAAAAAGGAAATTGTGAGGAGCTTCTCAGAACTTCCATTTCTAAACACCAGTTCTCAGAACTAGTCTTCTTTTGACTCTATCCCAAGGGAGGGCAGACAGCTCCCCTCACGTAGCACTGAGGCACAGCAAAGTTCACTTGATCCTGTAGAACTCTGCTGTTTACCAGGGGAAAGGAAATGCAACCTCCCAACAAAATGATAAATGAATGAAAGAAATAAAGGCATGGCTTGAAGCCTGAATTCTTAATGAACATCTACAAGTGGACAGTGCAAAAGGGAGCTTTGATCATAAATACACGTCCTCTTTTTAGACCTGCCAGTTATGTGTACATTCCGGAAAGATCAGTCTACAGCTGATTACAGAGGCAGCTGAGAAACGCAGAACATTAAAAAAATTATTCAACCTCTGTTTCCTATACAAAGAGGCCAGCAAAATCAATAACCAGTTGTGGAACTTGAAATGACAATTATTTATTTTCAAGGAAAAGAAATTCTCACCCACACTTTGAAAGCCTGAAAAAGCCTAGAAAAGTAAAGCCTGTAAATGGATGGGATCGAGTTTGATTTGTGGGTGCCTGCAATGTGCTTTGAGATTCTCCTGTGATATGACAGCAATTATTTCACCTCACACAACCAGAACCCCTGGCAATACTCTGACACAAACCCCACCATAATCCCACTATCCAGTGCTGTTTCCTCCAAGGAATAAAACCCCTGAGAGTCGCCCCCATCCTCACCGGATTCTCCTGCCCCGGGGGCCGAGGGGACACTGTCCCAGTCACTCGCACCACAGACTCCACYGGGGCACTGGACAGGAGCTCCTTCACATGGGAATGTGCCTACAGGGAGAGGACAGAGTCTCACAGAAATTCAAACAACAGGACAAATGCACTGCAGCCAAGCACCTCAATCCAAAATCACTCTGAAGCCAGAGGAAACAGCACTGATGTTTCTGTTGCAGTGTCAGGTCAGGGATCTCATAACACTTCAGTCTACTTGTAAGGGAGAGCACTTGGTCTGGCAAAGCCCTTCCTTCTGCCACCAAAATTAAAATTAAAACACAGACTCATGTTTTGGCASCACTTACCTCATCCTGAGGAATGATGATCTGGGTCAGTCCCTGGAAATCCCTCAAAACCAGAAACAAGCCTTGTCTGATCCATGAAAAACACAAAAGCAGAAACATTTTTTTACTCATTTAGTAGGTTTCTACTTTTAAAAGCATATGGCTCCTGGCTACACTTTCAGTGTCTTGGCAACTCATTCCAAGTACTGAACCTACAGACACTTTTCCCACACCTAAACCTAACCTCAAAAATTCATTTCAGACTGTGACACAGACAATGTGTAAATAACCAGGAGAGGGAGGATTTTAACTTAAACTTTAATGCACACAGAGCAGGGATTCTGGACACATGCATTCTCCTGCTGGGAAACATCAGTCAGCAAAACACAGTTAAATGAGCAATAAAACTGAACTTCATGTGGAATACAAAGAATAAAAACCCAATCATAAGGCAAGAAGGAGAACACTTGTCCCATAAAAAGTTCCACATGAACAATCCACACTCAAAAAAACAGTTAAAAAGCCCATGCAGACCATCATTGGAGAGCAATGCTGGATGGAAAACAGCTTATAATGGCTCTGGCAAATAATCATCTCCATTTTCACTATGGTTTGCACTTACCTTTGATACTGAACCCATCCATACAGGGTCACCTTCTGTCCCACGTGAGCAGAACGCAGCTCTCCACATGTGTTGGTCCGAGTAACAAAACTGTTGAAGTCTTGAATTAAAAAAGAAAAATCACTCATGGCTTTTGCAGATGAGGCAGAATAATCARTAGTTTCCCCTCCCAATACAATTTAGACATATACAGAGAAATTACTYCACAGATAGATCTGCACTAAGACAYTATGTCACAAACATGAAGTRAAGCTAGTATAAATGCATTTTATACAGGAATTATTTATGTTTCTAACTTTTGTAACAGTATTAGAACACAGCCTTGATGGTGTTGCCCTGTAAATTTCAGGAGCAAGGGAGGGAAAAGCCACAGATCAATCCTGAGGGATGCTGACCATTCCACATTTAAATCCAGAGTCATAGAATCATAGAACAGTTTGGGATGGAAGGACCTTGAAGATCATCTTGTTCCAACACCTGGCACGGGCAGGGACACCTTCCACTATCTCAGGCTGCTCCAAGCCCCATCCAACCTGGCCTTGAACGCTTGCAGGGATGGGGCAGCCACAGTTCCTCTGGGCATCCTGTCCAGTGCTTCACTTTCTAAGCAAATAATTTCTTTCTAATATATAATCTAAACCTGCCCTCCCCTCCTTCAGTTCGAAGCCACTCTACCATATCCTGTCACTGCAGTTCCTGGTGGAGACACAAGAACTGGAAGGGGCTTGGCAAACCAAGAGCCAAACACACCACCCACGCAGGTGAAAACTGAACAGTTTCTGCTTGAAACTCCTGGAAAAAGGTTTGAACCACGATTACAGAACGCTTTGCATAGACCCCCGTGTACCTGTAATCATGGCCTTAGTTATAGAACCAAGCACACCATTTACAGAACGGGCAAAAGGTTCAGCTCGCAAGGAGAAGCCTAAAGGATGTCATGACCTAGTCATGTATAAGCAATTCTAGGAGCCAATTTCACTACCTTCATCACAGCCTTCAAAATTAAAAGCGATTTAGAGAAAGCACTTATTAAGTGATACAGGGAAAATAACTTGCCCCAAGGGTGACACTAATCGACGGTGTGGATACCCTGACCTGTACCCCGGAAGAAAAGGAACGCCATTCCCGCGGGGATAAGACCAACGCTCCCTCCTCACCTGGAGTGGCGGCCGCCCGGTGCAGAGCCCGCGCCAGCAGCCGGGGAAGCGCCATCCCGCAGCCGCCCCTCATCCARGAACACGGGAAGAGCGCCACCGCCCTGCAGGAAGGGAAAAACAAGGGCTCCGGAGGGGAAAAAGGGAAAGCAAACACCGCCGCCACCGCCTCCTGCCCTCAGGCCGCCCGCCTCAAAGATGGCGGCGGAGGCGCGGCCCCGCGCGGGGGCTGACGGGAGGCGGTTCGAACGGCGCCGGCGGGCGATGGCGGCCATGGCGGACGAGCCGGCCGAGGAAGGCGGGACGCGGACCCTGCGGCTTTCCCAGGTTCTGCCCTTCGGACGGGGCCACGGCCGCCTCGGGATCAGCCCCAGCGGCCGCTACGTCCTGCCGGTGCCGAGCTCGCAGGTACGGTGGGACCGGGGAAGCGGGGGCGGCGGCGCCACCCTTGTCTATTCCCTGTCCCCTCACCCCGCTTGCCTCGCTCTCCCCGCGCGGGAARCACGGGCTTTAACCTTATGCGCTTTTTAAATTTTTTTTTTTTATTATTTTCCCCACCACCACCACCTCAGGAAATCGTCGATCCGCAGAAAACAGCGTTTCTGCTGCGCAAAGCCTGGACGCTGTACAGCGTGACCCCCCTGTACCGTTTCCACCGCGCCCGCCTCAGGGAYTACGCGCGGCTGCTGAGCGCCTTCATCGCCGCCGAGAAGCAGAAGGGGCTGGCGGTGGAGGTGGGTGTCGAGCTGGACATCAGGGTGACCGTGTCCAGCATCGCCGAGCTCCGGGGCAGCGAGCAGGACCAGCCTGCCGTCCTCGTGCAGGTGAGGGATTTCGGGGGGTTTGGTCATTTTCACTGGTTTTGCAGTGATAAAACGCTCCGTCTCTTAAAAAAACCCCAGATCTAAACCCTAGCTGTATGGAACAACTACTGTACTATACACTGTGATTTAATGAAACTGAGTCCTGTCTATTTTAACTGGAACAGAGTATTACAGTTTTAAGTTGCACCAGGGGAGGTTTAGGTTGGACATTAGGAAGAATTTCTTCACAGAAAGGATGATTAGACATTGGAATTGGAATTGGCTGCCCTGGGAGGTGGCGGAGTCACCGTCCCTGGAGGTGTTTAAGGAAAGACTGGATGTGACACAGTCAAAATCCTGGTCTAATGACAAGGTGGTGTTTGGTCACAGGCTGGACTCGATGAGCTCGGAGGTCTTTTCCAGCCTAATTGATTCTATCATCCCCTAAGCAATGTGTACAGTTAATTGCAAATTGGAGTTCAACCCTTCAACAGGATCAGAATAAGACCATGCAGAGCAATCTCTGTCTAACGTTTCAGTTTAGCARTCAATTTACTGCCAGGACTTGAACAGGTTATTTAACTTCCTGGATAAAACTGGCATAATCCCACTTCCTGGCCAGAGYTCCGGTCTAATTAATATTTCTGAAATGCTTTGTCTCAAGTGAAATGTGGTACTCAAATGTCAAGTTCATGGTGGCAATGGTTGTAGGATATACCATGGAATTAAGCAGCTTTTCTAAACTCAGATCTCAGGACTGTTCCTAAGGAAGTTGAAAGTGCCTTTTCTGCTGTTTTTAACAGAATTACATTCTAGGGATGTAACGGATGGACTGAATAACTGTATGTGTTTTATAAAAAACAGTGCTGCATCCAAGGTCCTGAAAAAAACCTCACTTCTACCAAACACTTAAAACTATAAATCAAAATCTATTTTTAGCTGAAAAGAAAAAAAAAATCTGTACTTGCTCTGCAGCATTCAAATGCTTCTTCCCTCCATCCCAGCTCTCTTCGAGGTCACGAGCTTCCTCCAGGAGCTCTGAAGACAAACTGGTGTGGTCGGGCTGTTTCTGCTCTGTTTTTGGAGATGACCTTTCCGAGAATGTTCTGGAGGGCTTCACCTGTCTGCCCCTGTTCCTGACCCACGGGGCCGAGAGCTACACGTCCATGGTTGGAAGGTGGTTCCAGAAGACTTTTGACTGCTGTTTCCGCCGCCTGGCCATCAGCCCCCTGAACCTCAGCTGGMTGGTGGCCATGTGGGCTGGCAGCAAGCTGGACAGAGCTGCCTCTGCTGTGGAACTCATCTTCTCCGTGCCCCGCCTGCTCCAGCCCCTGGATATTTCATATGCCATCCACCCAGAGGATGCCAAAGAGCTGTGGGACACGGTCCAAAAAACACCGGGAGAGATCACTCAGGAGGAGGTGGATGTGTTCATGGACTGCCTTTAYTCGCACTTCCACAGGCACTTCAAGATCCACCTGTCAGCTGCAAAGCTAGTCAAGGTTTCGACAGCAGTTGCCTCGGCACACTGTGATGGGATTGTGAAGGTGAGCCTCTAAGTAGCAGGTTGTCCTAATGCTGGCCAAATTAGATAGCTATATCTGAAGGTCTCGTGTTTCTTTTGCATCATTTCCTACAAGGAGTTGTTAAACCTCAGCTTTTACTAATCATACTTAGCTCTGGAGTTGGGGCAGCTGCCAGTACAGTRTTGTACTGCTGTGTTGCAGCAGAAGCTATTTGTCTTGGGCCAGAAATAGGTGTATTAGCTTTGGTATGAACAGGAAAGTTTCTTAAGCCATAAAAACCGTTTTTTGGATTTAAAAAGATCCCAAACTTAATTACAAAGCTTTAAAAGAAGTTCACTAGCTTTCTAGTATTAAGACACAGGCACAAGATTCCTTTACATGTAACCCTTTTGATAAAGGTGCTGGTTTTTCTACAGAGGTATGTATAAAATGCTTCAAACCATGACACATTAATCCTTCAAGCAATRCAGTATTTTTTTCTGAGTTAAAGAACAGTTTGTGTAAGTGCAGTATTTCAAATTTAGCCTATGATGAGCCTTGGCACATGGTAGTGTTACATTGCCTGTTTTTATCTGTAATAGCTTAAAATTGTCTCAAACAACTTTTTCTGTTRCAGCTAGAACACAGGGATATCTCAGGCTTTCTGAAGGGTGCACTTGTGGAATAGGTGTTGTGTAAATTCAATTATGACTTTTCATAATGGGGATAGAGTTCAAGYCATACATATTCAGTATGAGAAAAGTATAGGTACCTACCTGAAAAGCAACAACTGAGCAGCTGACTAAACACACRGTACACTTGGTAGTTTCCTTCCAACCAGGGTTTCAGGGTTTCAGGGTGTGGAAATCTGGCAAC
Organism: Malurus melanocephalus; assembly: GCF_030028575.1. Taxonomy (NCBI): domain Eukaryota; kingdom Metazoa; phylum Chordata; class Aves; order Passeriformes; family Maluridae; genus Malurus; species Malurus melanocephalus. The sequence continues at coordinate 211,808 of NW_026623836.1, read as the reverse complement.
TACAATTGTTGTTTTGACAGGCTTTTTTCCCTTTCTTGCAGCTTCTACACAGCCAATACCTTCTTGGAGTGCTGATGATACTGACTGAACTTGCAGTCTCTCAGATACAGTGAGAGCTATTTCAGTAACTCTTCATGCTAAAAAGGCTTCCCGTTGAACCAAGTGTGCTGAGAAATCACCATGAAATTCACTCCTGCAGGATCTTTCCTCTCTTCGGGCTGTTTGGAGCTGGGGTGTAACTCCAGCACTTGGGCTGTGTAACAGCRAAGCCAAGCACACTGCCCTGAAGACAGGGCTGCAATGCAAACTTGTGACAGYTCTATGACCAGTTTGTTTTCTCAGTCACTTCATTTATGTGCAGGTTATCAGCTCAGAGACAATGAAAACTCTTGATCAACTTTCTGACAGGTATTTCTGTTGTTTCAAAGAGCAAGTTGGTTTCCACTGGACAGCCTAAGCTATACAGACCTTGGCCTTGGCTGAACTGTGACTACTCTTGGGTTACTTTAAATGCAGAGTTCAGCACACCTGAGAAAGGGTACATACTCTGCAATCCAGGGCAGAAAAATCCAGGTTGCTAATTCCCTTCTTAGCTTGCTAAGGGTACTTGGTAATAATGTTCATTTGTGTTCCAGTTGGGCATGAGAKTGGAAACAAGGCACTTGTCAGCCTGTTGGTCTTCTCAGGCAAGTTGATAGATAGTTAAGTGGATATGCTTGACAGTTAYTAGGCTTTGTCCTGATGTTTGTAATCTTGGATGTAATCCTGTGGGCCAGAGAGCTCTCAGGGTTGGAGCTGTGTGCTATAATTTTATGTTGGATTCCTTCCTTCTGGAGCAGGTAAGAGTTCAGAGGGATGGTGTACAGCACTTGGCTAGACATTTAAGTAGCAGAAAGTTGCACCTGCTAAGACTTCTTGTAATACAGTACTAAATAAAGAAAGTATTTTCCATCTTTTGTCTTAAGGACAGACCATCTATGTCTAATTAAATACATTCTTGCACGAAGCTTATCTCCAACTATAGCTTACCTGACCAAACCACCACTTGTTATCTATTAAATAATTCTGTGAGCAGCAAAATTTCAAGTTTTATTTTCTTGCTTCACAATTCTGCAGCATCTCTTGGAGCTGATTTGTGCTGTGGCCTTCTCCTAAATAGGAATGCATGTTTCCTTTCTTTTCCCAGTGTAAAGCTGCCTAACATGACATAACTGCATGCCTACTTCCTAACCTTTTTCCAAAATTAGACAAAGAAACATGCACTTGGTTTCAGATTGTTTACTRTTTGAAAGTGGATTATTTTTGCATGTTAAGGTTGCATTCTGTGGTGACTCTTACCCCGGTAGAGGCAGCTAAGTGATCTTCTGAAGGTCTTGGCAGCACTGCAACTACTTAAACTATCACTTCTGGTGCTTTAGTTTCCTTTTTTGAAATATCTCAGACAAAGTGTGCTGTCTGGAGTCAGAAGAGCGCAGCACTGAGTACAACGTCTGGAAATAACTGGCACCTGTATTTGATTTGAAAACAGGACTGTTACACCCAGGGTTTGGTTTTAAATCTAATGCTCAGCTCTTTCCAATGAATTTGTATAAATAATTTCTAAAAAACTCAGTTTTAACCTCTCCTTGTGTTGTCCTCATTGATAAATGCAGTTACGTGAGCATAGGTAAGATCTGGYCAGATAGCACAGATGCTTCCTTCCAGAAAAAGCTGGTTCTGAGTGATGTGAAGGGTAAAAATAAACAACAAAGTTTTAAGTCTTTTACCTGGACTTATCGGAAGAAAACCTCCAGCATCTTTGTCCACATAAACCATAGAAAAACATGCCCCCCACTGCTTTCACCCCAAGAAAGAAACCAAGAACAGCATAGAAGAAATTTATTAAGATAGCACTATTTATACAAGTTACTCATGCTAGAAAAAAGCATAAATGATACATGTAAACATTTGTTTACAGAATACTTGTTTTCCTTGTAAAGGTGCAAAATGATCTTCATGTAAACACAAGAATACCAACCTTTAGGGGGAAAGGGGCTATTAAAAAAGTTTTAATGTCCCATTTATGACGGTAGTGTATTTTTTACTATATTTAAGCACATTAAAGTCTGAATTACATGAATCAAACTATGAAGTTAAAGAACTCAAGATGTCAGCACTGCCTTTTTCATTTCAGGAATTTACAGTCCTCTTTTTTAAAATCAGATTTAGTAAGGTCCACAGTTTGATCAGGTGCAAAAGGTCCATACTCARTAGAAATTACAGTACAAACAGAATTGTTGAGTCTTGAGTTCTCTCCTCTTCTCCCCCCACTTCTGGGTGCCTCCACAATTSCAGTGCCAGCAAACAGCCCTTCCTATTCAAACTCTTTAATGAACCTCACACCTTTCCCTGCTCTAAACATACACAGGCAAAGTGCACAAAAATCACGCAAAGAGAGGCCACACTCATCATGGTCAGGAATTCTACAGACACAAGAGGCAGCTGAAGTGAGGCTGATCTAAGCATTTTTCAGCAGGAAGGAGCTGGCTGCGGGTCTGCCCTTCCAGCCAAAACACAAGAAGTGGATGTCAGAATTAACAGATGATACCTGCACCCTGCTTCAGGCAAGAATTGATATCAAGCAGGCAACAGGAGGAAAAAGGCTTTTAGAAGTGAGCAACAACCAGTTGTTTTTAGGTTCTGTAGTGATTACAGGAGGAGTATCAGTTTGGATGGAGCCAAACTATGTATTCCATAYCCATCTGCATTATTCCTGATGAGCTGTGTCAATGGTGGACTGTTTCTGGGTGCAGCGTTCTCTGTCTTCACCTGACAACTACACCCAGCCTAAAGGGGGTCATCTCTGCCAAGGGGCCATCAAGGACTCCCCCAAATATCCTATGACTCAGAGGATTACACCATTCCATTGGGAAATTCCCCACTCTGGGGGAGGGACTGAACATTCCTGCCTGGAATTCCTGGACTTTGAGGGTGTAGAATTGGGGGCTTGGGGACCTGGACACAACCACCACACCACTGGACATCCAGAGAAGGACCAGACCTTCCCACAGGACCACATCCACCACTCCAACAGGACTGCAGCCACCACCCTGACCAACAGGGTGTCAGGTTGTACTCTGTTGGTTTTAAACCAGTCTTTCTGTATTCATTGCATTTATTGTAATCTTTATATTAAATTGTAACTCCGACTTGAAACCTCTCACAAGCTTTTGGTGTGGGGTTGATTCCTCCTGCTASTTTACCTTCAAACCAGCACATATTTTGGCACCCAAYGTGAAKCCTCCYRAGAGAAGTCAGAGTTACAATTTTGTGTTGCAGAAACTGCCTATTCACCATGATGCTCGATATATTTACAGGGATGTTGTACCTTGCTCTCTATATTTTTCCACACATGGGGAACTATTTGCTGGTTGTGATGCTACTTTTGAGGTCACAGAGTGGTATGAAAATTGCTTTGATGATTTATTATGTCTATTGCATTATAATTTCAGAGGCAACGAACCTCATTCAGAACGTATATTCATTTTTGTTCACCTTTCCTAGTTGGGTTGCTGTCTCTGGTGTGCCATTAATAATCACACCCGGCCCAAGGGGGAAGAGTAGAAAATGTTTTCTTCCAGCCTTTCAGGCCTCAGRCAGCCTATTGAAAACATTGAGCTCCCTCTGGATGTTAAAAATGGCATAACCTTCTTGTTAGTTTTGCTTTGTCTTCTCTGCCTCTTTCTCTGCCTGTATGGCAGGATATAAAAAATGTGCTCCACACTACAGCAAGGGAAAATGGTCCATCCTGGAGCCTCTGGCAAAAGGGACCTGGGGAGTCCATCCTCCTTCTCTGAGGATGACTGCTGGGGTTCTGGACTCGGGATACAAAGGATCTGAGGCCAGCTATACCCCAGCTGAGATTCTCATACCCTATGAAGGGGTTCAAGCCACCTCAGAAGTGATTGCACCAAAGCACAGCTGCTTTTGGCACCCCGACTGCCAGTGCTGGGCTGGATGTTCAAGGGAAAGGCTCCTTCCATACATCATGCCACCACTGCAACACGGAGCAAGTGGATCACTCTGATCACACAGCGAGCCCGGATAGGAAATCCTAATTGCTCTGGGATTCTGGAATCATAACAAACTGGCCCGAAGGTGAGAATTTTGGATTACCTTCTCAAGGAGTAGGTGACACATGCTGAGGAGGCCCCACCCTATAACCAACTACCATGGAATTTAAAGGAATGCACCCTCTTTACTGATGGTTCCTGCTGAATTGTAGGGACAAATCAGAAATGGAAAGCTACTGCATGGAACCCCACCTGGCAAGAAGCTGCTGAGGRACAAGCAGGATCAAGACAGCTTGCAGAGCTCAAAGCTATCCAGCTGGCTTTGGTTATCACTGAATGAGAGAAGTGGACAGGGCTCTCTCTCTGCACTGACTCATGGATGGTGGGGATGGCTGGATTGTTGGAGAAAGACCAACTCCCAGCACAGAGGGAAACACATGTGGGCCACGGAGATATGGCAARACATCGCTGCCTGGGTAGAGAAGCTGACCACAAAGGTCCATCACATAGACACACACACACCTAAGAGTCAGGCCAATGAAGAACAGCGCAACAAGCAGGTGGATCGAGCTGCCAAGGTTACAGTATCACAGCTGGATCTGGACTGGCTGCACAAGGGAGAATTATTTCTACTTCGTTGAGCCCACGATKCCTCTGGTCATCAGGGAAGAGATGCAATGTACCGATGGGCTCATGACCGAGGGGTGGACTTAACCATGGACAGTATCTCACAGGTCATCCATGACTACAAGAGGTGTGCTGCAATCAAGCAGGCCAAGAGGGTGAAGCCTCTGTGGTTCAGTGGACAATAGTCCAAATGTCAGTATGGGGAGACCCAGCAGATCAGTTCCATCACCTTCCCCCAAACCAGCCAAGGCAAGCGCTACGTGCTGATCRTGGTAGAGGCAACCACTGGATGGTTGGGGACGTACCCTATGCCTCGCACTACTGCTCGGAACTCCATCCTGGGCCTGGAAAAGCAAGACCTGTGGAGCCATGGCACCCCTAAAAGAACTGAGTTGGACAACGGGATTTGTTTCARAATCAGCCTCATAGACACCGGGCCACAGCACACGGTTTAGTGTGCGCGTACAATACTCCTTATCATGCACCAGCTGCTGGGAACGTTGAACAGTGCAATGGACTGCTTAAAACCRCCCTGAAGGCACTGGGCAGGGGGACCTTCAAAAATTGGGAGCTGCATTTACCAAAGGCCACGTGGATGGTCAACACCTGAGGCTTCAAGGTGGTCCTTGAATCAACCTGGTCCTGCTCAGTCTAAACCCTTGCATATTTGCAGGTGTAGGTACAATCCTTGCGGCACATATGAGAGGTATGTTAGGAAAGGCTGTTTGGATTAATCCACCTCAGGCAAAAGCAAACCCATCTSTGGGATCATTTTGCTCAAGGATCTGGGTACACTTGGTGGGTGATGCAGAAAGATGGGGAAACCCATTGTGAACCTCAAGGAGACCTAATTCTGGGTGAGAACAGTCTGTAATGTTTCACTGTATACACATATGTGTATAAATAAATATGTTAATTTGGGCATGATGTAGATGCTGTAGAATAAGTGGTGAATAATGTCATGATTATAGGAGAAAGAGTACCAGTTTGGATGGAGCCAAATTATGTATTTCATACCCATCTGCATTATTCCTGATGCAATCTGTCAATGGTGGGCTGTTTCTAACAGCTGTGAGCTGGGTGCAGCGTTCTCTGTCTTCACCTGACAACTACACCCAGCCTAAAGGGGGTCATCTCTGCCAAGGGGCCATCAAGGACTCCCCCAAATATCCTATGACTCAGAGGATTACACCATTCCATTGGTGGATACACCATCCTATGGTGGATTACACCATTCCATTGGGAAATTCCCCACTCTGGGGGAGGGACTGAACATTCCTGCCTGGAATTCCTGGATTTTGAGGGTGTAGAATCTAGGGGCTTGGGGACCTGGACACAACCACCACACCACTGGACATCCAGAGAAGGACCAGACCTTCCCACAGGACCACATCCACCACTYCARCRGGACTGCAGCCACCACCCTGACCAACAGGGTGTCAGGTTGTACTCTGTTGGTTTTAAACCAGTCTTTCTGTATTAATTGCCTTTATTGTAATCCTCCTATTAAATTCTAACTCCGAGTTGAAATCTCTCATAAGGTGTTTGTGTGGGGGTTAATTCCTCCTGCTGGTTTACCTTCAAACCAGCACCAGTTTATGTACAGGGGAGAGGAGAGACAGAAGCTGGACTTTTGTACAGTAAAAAGGCATTGTTTGAAATCCTTTTTCTCTCACCCTTTTTGGGCACTTCACTGATTCAGTCGAGAGTTTAGAGTTCCAGTTCTGCAAAGATCCTCACAGCTCTCCTGTCCTCTAAGAGACTCCAAATGATACCACAAGGGTTGGAACYACAACAGCTGGCAGGACACAACCCTGCCCAAACCACCAGCTGGTCAAAATGCAAATCACACAAATACATATATATGTATAAAATACATATATATATGCACACAGAGAGATGTATATAAAAAGCTGGAATCATCGCTGTGAGCGATACAAAGGAAATACATGATACAAATCAAATGAAAAAATAAATATACTCTGCGCACAGAAAAGCTTCTGTGCAAAGGTGGCACCTTGCAGGTCAAGTACTTTTTTTTTTGAAGCTCTCTGTAAATAAGGCAAAAGCAATGTTTTCTGTATCACTTTTTCGCCCACCAAACAGCTGCCACATCCACTGCTCCCACAGCAGGAGAGAAAGCAGGAATCCCTCCTCCTGGCCAGACTCCCAGTACAGAGTGTAGGCTCTACATCAGCATCCTTTACGCTACAATAACTGTTACAGTTTGGTTTATTCAAAAAATGTAGAACTATTTAGAAAAAATACGGACATAAGCAATACTTCTACTTTTGTCCAGTGGTTCCCTGGAGCCTGACAACGTGGTCTCCCGCTGGGCACACTCTCACATAATTCATTTTTATAATTCCGTAGAAACAGTTCACCGGTAAAGAGTTACATCGGATCTAGACCGTGCATACTAGAGCTGCAAAGAGGTCCAGTGTCAACAAGTCTCTTCAGTTTTTCTAGGAATGAGAAGCCAGGGGACTCCCTCCCTGTGGAAGCTTACCATATATGGGATTCACAGTGTGTCATTTTGATAACTCCCACGCCTCCGCCCAGCCGCCTGTAGTTCATCCCACCGTACAACCTGTGGAGACAACATTCCAGGGTCACACACTGGATCACATCCTCCATGGGGACACCARCCCTTGGGAGCTGCCATGGGAAAGACTGAACCAGCCCATGTGAGCACAATTAGACCATCATTAATGTCTGCTTAAAGTGGGCCATGAAGATAGGTAGCACCCCTCTTACACACTTCAAGAGTAAACAGCGATATTTGCTCATGCCTTTCTCCATCAGAACAAAAACTGCTGCTTGTTTCGACACCAAACCTCTGTCATTGAAATAAATACTTCCTTCTCCCTGTGTGGTAATGTGCAAGATAGAAAAAAAACTTTGTAGCCTACCTTAGGCTATGTTTTGGGTAACACAGGACTAGGCTTAGTCCTCACAATTAGACTAATTTAATTTATATTTCTAAACCCCTACATTTCAGCTGATCCAACCAAGATATAACACATCCCAAGCACCATCTGTTTACTGAAATGGTGTCTACATTTCATATGGATATCGGATCCCTACAGACTCCAGCTGCATATCCCCCTCTGAGCCACTGGAGTCTGCTGGCAGAAATGGGAGAAGCAAGCTAGATTTGGGAATAAATATACAAGCAACTGTTTTCAAGTTTAGTTATGACTAGAAAAGCTATTTTTCCTCTTTCTTTTCTGATTAGTACATATTTTGGACCAACGTTTTCGTATTATTTGTCTCAGCTTGGACATTCTTCCAGTGGCTGAATCTTTCTGACTTAAAGGGGAATAACATCCTATGCTTGAAGTGTTTCCACTCTTCCAAAAGGATTCAGAAATCACTGCCTCAGCTTGAAAGCAAGAGGTGAACAGGCCAATTTCTACTTGGTAAATGTGAGTTCCTTCTGCTAAGGACAAGCTCAGTTTTACTGGGAAGCAGGAGAGACTCAACCCAAAATGAACAAAAGGGCATATTGGGATGCTTTTCAAAATGTGATTATTTCTTACAGTTTCACGCAAGGCAACAAGCCACAAGGTGAGTGTTGTGCTGACTCTACCACACCTGAGTTCTCTGTTACGGTGTGTACCAACCCCTAATTTGCCTGGGACAGCTCCCAGCTGGATTTCACAATTTGATTTTCTCACAGACTCCARTTACCTCCACGTGTTGGCATCTGGATCGAACACCTCGATGGTCTTCAGGTACGTTGTGCCATCAAATCCCCCCACTGCCATCAGCTGTCCATTCACCACAGCCAGGCCAACCTGCAAAACAGCCATCAGACAGCAGCTACTTAGCTGGGATGTCCTGAAAAGATAGGGTTGAAATGAAAATAGTAATGAAAGGATTTAATAACCATGTTTGGTGAAAAGCAGTCTGCAGGAAAGGGTTGGGGTTTTTTTCTTTAGGGTGTGGCACAAATAAAATACCCTAAAAAAACGAGACACGGAAAGTATCTCAAAAAAAAAAAGAAACCTCTCAAAGAAGGTTCCCTTTATTGCCAGCTACAAGAAGTAGTACCATTTGAATGATGATAAATACATGAGAGTCTAGACTTTTTTCATATAAAACTTATGCTCTGGACTGAAATTCTTCCCTGAGTGTGACATGTATGCACCAGAATATCTACCAGCCCACTTGCTTAAAGTAGCAGAAGCACAGGTAAAACCCTGGTCCCAAACTTCTCAGGCTGGGACTTAGACCATCTGTAAACACCTTACCCTCCAGACTTTCTATTCAGCCTTTCTGCAGAAGCACAAAATCACTGAAACATCAAAAAATGACCACGTCCAGTGGAAAACATGGAGTACAACAGAGAAAAGGGAAGGTGCACAATGTAAAATGGTCCTTGTTTTGGCTTTGAGGAAGTCAGAAAACTCAGGAGGGCTGAAAATACAGATGAACCTGTTTAGCAGTTTCTACAGAAGGCAAATACAGGAGCAGCTGATAAAAAGTCAATGCCTAATCAGTAACWACAGTGGACAGTGTTGGACAGCATACCTGTATGCTTGGAGAACAGAAATACGTGTTTTCTGCCTTCAAAGCCAGTAGTTGCTCAAACTGTGATTCATACTTGCCTCATCAGACACCAAAACACTAACACACAGATAGAACTAATCCTCTCTTAAGTCTAAAATCCCATATCCAATGATAAATATTCATATCATTTGCATCTGCCCAAACATGATGACTACTGCAAACACTGCAGTAATCTGTTGTTCGCAAGAGAGCACCACAATCAGCAGTTGATGGGAACTTGCTGTCACTCACAGGATTTGGTGAGGAGAGGCAACAGCCTCAGTGAAAACCCAGGATCCCTGTTCCCACACACACCTCAAGGCAAAGAGTCTGCTGGAAATAYATATCTAAAAACATGTTTACTCAGTTTCTCAGCTTTTTCCTTTGGGCAAGTGGGTGTTTTCACCTCCAAACTCATCCAAAGAGATCCAGGTACTAATTCTGATMGCATTCTTTAATGGTATCTCACACCAAGTATGGCTACATCTCCTAAAAGCTCCTCTGCTTCAAGCTTAGTTGACTGCATAGAAGGGACCAAAATATTTTAAAACACCCTCAAATGACCCCACTTCCCCTGACAGACCCTAAACAGTCGTCTATGGCATGACTTGGCTACTGGTTCATTCCCTAGAGAGCTTTCTGTGACCTTTTTCCCTCACAGAAAAGAGGTGAAGCGACACAGGGAAAACAGGAGAACCTGATGAGGAACGCTGCACCCTGTGCTGTCCCCACACGGTGACAGTGACAGCTGCCCTGTGCTCTCCCCACACACGTGACAATGACAGCCTGCCCTGTGCTCTCCCCACACACGTGACAATGACAGCCTGCCCTGTGCTCTCCCCACACACGTGACAATGACAGCCTGCCCTGTGACACATGGCACACACAAGCCCACCAAGGCGCACTCACTCCGCTCCGCCGGGACGTCATGGCCACCACGGGAGACCACTGGTTGGTGCGTGGGTTGTACCTCTCGGCGCTGCTGAGCTCCGTGGTGTCATCCCTGCCTCCCACGGCGTAGATCATGTCCTGGTACACGGCACAGCCCAGGTGCTTCCTCCTCGTGCCCATGGGGGCAATCGTGTGCCAGCGGTTCTCCTGGGGGTTGTAGCGTTCCACTGCGGAGGAAAGGAAGGCCTTGGGACAACAGGGTCAGCAGGGGGTGGGGGCAGCACTTTTGGACTCGATTTCTACACATCAAAAATGCCCTGAACCTGTTTGTTCTTTCTTTTCTTCCAAGGAACTCTTGCTAGTCTCCCTCCTGTCTCCAGCCCCACACAGTCAAACTCAATCTTCACTCAAGAGGCAGCTAGCAATGCTATAAACTGACCTGGCAACGCTTTTAGCTTTGGCACCTTCCTTCCTACAGCAGAAAAGGGCTGCTGCAGGAATTAGATTTTTAAAAAAGTTGCACTTGCGACTGCTATGCAAATGATCAAAGCCTTGTATTCAGGACACGCTGCCAAATGAAGCACTGAGAAAGTAAAAATACAACACACAACCAGGTAATAGGGGCTCACAAGCCTGGARAGTGACTGATTGTATGGCARAATAGTATTTAAAGAARRAAAAAAAMCCTCAAACTGATCGCTAAGTTATTCAAMAGCCATCTGGGGACACGAAGGGCTCTGAGGATCACGACAAGTACTGACTGAGATTAAGAAACAGCAAAGGCATACCAGTATTGAGAGGGGATGTTCCATCAGAACCTCCCACAGCATAGAGGAAGCCTCCCAGCACTGCCACTGCCACTCCCAGGCGCCTGGTGCTCATGGAGGCCACTCGAGTCCATTTGTTTTCTTTGGGATCATACCTGGCAAAAGAACAACCATCAGAGCTTGGTGAAGTGCTGACATCTTCACAAAAGACACAAGAAAACTGAGTTGATTCTCTCCAAACAAAAGTCTCTGTAAGATTTGTACAGTTCCTATCTCCTCTCCAGCTTGCCTGCATCAACTGCACCTTTGAAGAAACCCTCTTTTACCCTATGCCCCACTTTTTTTTCCTTTTTGTAATTAAAAAGTACCTTTCCACAATGTTGAGACACGAGACACCATCCTGGCCACCCACAGCATAGAGGTAACCTCCAAGAACTGCTACTCCAACACTSGTCCTGCAGGTGCTGGTGGGAGCCACATCACTGCTCCATTGGTTGGTCTTTGGATCATACCTGGAAAAACACACCAAACAGCACAAATTACTTGCCTGGGTCTGCTTTTCAGACTCTCCCATGCTTGGGAGCTACTAAGGCTGTGAAACTTGCCTATCTTGAGCTTCAACTGCCACACAGCTCTTTGTAAGCTGGATAAAAGCCCTGAAGTGATAGAATAGCATCCAGTACATGCTATTCCAGGGATGTTGAAACTGCAGATTGGGATGATTCAAGCTGAAGATCAAAGGTTCAGGCTCCTGAGAGAGAGAGACTGGCTGGCGTGTGGTAACTTGCAGCAAAGAAAAGCAGCCAGAGTTACTCTGCTCTGTTCCCTGCAGCTCACACAGGAGCTCAGCCACCACTGGGACCCACACTTGTAGATAAAATATRAAGGAACCAGATGGACTTGGGAATCCAGAGACAAAGAAATACAGTGCATAGCAGAGAAGTGCAGGATGAGGGAGATAAAAGGCTAGGGTCATGATTTGGGAAGTTGAGAATGTGCAAGGAGATAGGTGGAAAGAAGGGGAGGCTCGAGGTGGGATATTTGTATAGCTCATTTGTTACAGGGCCAAKATTTAGAATAGTAGGAAAGCTTAARCCATGTGTATTTCAGGCATGGGAACTGCCCTATGCAGCTCCTAGAAAAAGGACGCTTGGTAAAACTTGTTTCACTTTAATCTTTCACAAGCCTAAAACTGACCTATTTTCCTTCTCCTGTCGAAGTGCCAAGGCTCCTTAATTCTCTAGCCACCACTTCACAATAAAATTCCAGGATCTTTCCTTCAGCATCTAAGAAATGCTCACTGTAACCTCACCTTCCTCAACAAYGCTAAAAACAAACCCGCAGTTGCAGAGAAGGTTAACCAGGATCACCACTCCTCCCRACAATTACACCCAGACCCATCTCCTAATTATTCCTTCCTTGTACCAGAGGCTTTGGCTTGTCCCATTAAGCTGGGGATAACGTGACACCAAGTGTTTTGCACCAGGGGTGTACAAGGCAAGAGGAAAATAGAGCACATTTGAAAATGAACTCATTCCTAAGAGGCAGCACCCAGCTTTAAACGTTCAGAGTAAAATTCTGCACGGGGGCCTAATGAAGACCTACCTTTCCACACTGTTAAGATAAGAGGAGCCATCATGGCCTCCCACAGCATACAGGAGGTCATCCAGGACGCTGACCCCGACACCACAGCGCCTCTTGCTCATGGAAGCCACCATCCTCCACTCGTTGGTCTGGGGATCGTAGCGCTCCACGCTGGAAATTGCATCCCCGCTGCACCAGCCTCCCACTGCAGCCAAACACAAAACCAGGGTCACAAAACACCCAGAGAGCTCACAAACTGCACGTGCTCCTGGTGCACATCACCCCTTTGGACTCTGCCAGCCTTAACCCATCTCTAAGTCAACTCCTTCTGAGGTTTGTAGTTAGAATACAATGTGATTTTTCAAGAACATTAACTAAAGTTTGGAAATACTGTGGCATTCCCGGCACCAAAGAAATCACAGAAAGGAAAAAGTGTAAATTAACTCAAACCCCCAAATATTAATGCACAGGTCACATCAGAAACAGGTTGTGAAGACTGACTTTATGAGAACACCCCTACCAGAAAATCCTGCCTGAAGTCTCCTGGTCCAAGCCAGTGGGAAAAATACATAGAATCAGAATATCCTGCATTGGCATGATCAAAGTCCAGYTCCTGGCCCTGGACAGGAAAGCCCCAAGAATCCCAGCATCTGCCTGGGAGCAGTGTCCAAACGTTTCTTGAGCTCTGTCAGGCTTGGTRCTGTGGCCTYTGTCCTGGGGAGTGACTTCCAGTGCCAGACTGCTCTGGGTGAMAAACCTTTTCCTAATACCCAACTTAAGCATCCTCTGACCCAACCTGATGCCATTTCTTTGGTTCTATTGCAGGTTACCAGAGAGCTGAGATCAGTGACAGCCCCACCTCCTCACGAGGAAACTGTAAACTGCACTGAGCTCTCCTCTCAGTGTGTCTTCCAGGCAGGACAGACCAAGTGACCTCATCCACTCCTCATTTTACCCCTCCAGACCCTCTTCATTTCCTGCTGCCACCACACACACACCTGCAGAGACACACACCTGCAAAGAGCACCTCTCCGCAGCGGATGGGCTTGCGCGGCCTCGTTCGCGGTCCCTGCATCAGCGGCCGCTCTTGGGGCAGCAGCAGGTAGTTTTTGGCTTCRTCCACCAGATCCCTGTGCAAGACAGGATAATATTAACCCCCCMAAAGCTCAGCCTCAGGGGAAGGGGCCAATGAGAACTGATGGGAACAGCAGGCAGCACTGGAAATGCACTTGAGCTGCTYACAAGTCACACGAGAACAGAACGAACAGCGCCGGTTAAACGCGCGCTGTCACCCGAATACTCATCGGATGTTTACGAGCCACTGACACGGTGACAGCAGCAAACCAGCACCAGGACTTGGCCAGGCTYAATAATATATACAGCCTGCTATAAAAAGACTGATAAAAAAAACTATGACAAGAGATTTGTCAGGCTTACTGTGCAGAACAGAAAAACCCAGTCTGCCTCAAGCTAAAACTTAATGGTGAGTGGTTTTGCCTCAGAACAGAACAGGAGCTGGAAAGCACACAGATACATAGTACACACATGACCAAYAGATGGAGATAGTACCCTTCTGATGAATATTTTCTCTATCAGATCTGGCCAGCTCACACTGTCCATCCATTCATGACTTGCCACCTGGACTAATCCTAATATTCCAAATCCTTGAATAAAACAAAAGAGAACAAAAAAGTCCTCCTTCCTTCTACGAATGTGGAATTCCCCCAGTATGAATGCTTATTCAGGAAGAAAACMATTTAGCCTATGCCTTGAACCTTCTTAAAATATGCACAAGATAAAGCATGTGCTTTGTGGATGATCCAGAACTCTGTAGAACCAGAAACGTGAGACTTGTACCCTAAGAGGAGGAAATGACAACTTCCCTGTATTATCCTTGTGGGRAAGGGCAGACTCTAATCCCAGAGTCCAACTCAGTTATCAAAGTGCAGACATTTTACACAGAAAAACTACTTTAGATCCCACTGAGATCATCATGAAAGCCATGCAAGAGCTCAGCTGTAATAAAAGGCCATGACTAGAGGGGGGAAARAAAGGCAAAATGAAAATCAATATACTGAAAGGTCTTTTACCAACAGTCAAACTGCACACTCAAAGTTTGCCATTTCACTGAAAACTTGAAAGAACAAAACCACTTTTAGAGCACACTGGTGACTATTATGCAAAACACTTTTTCTTGCTTCTCTTATCTTCCCACTTGACAAAGACAAAATTGTTTGCCAGTGAGACATGAGCACAATTTCAGAGAACGACAYAATCCAATTCCATAAATGGCTGAGGAGATTTACCTGCACTCCTCATCGCTCTTAATGAGTGGATCAGAACCSACTGTACCCACAAGGAACTTGGGACTCAGCAGGGGGAGGCGAACGTGCTGCAGGACCTAAAACACAAACCAGAACACCAGTGGTGAACCACAGGTGCTCACAGAGATGGAAGAAGCCAAAACAACAGAATTTTAGTTAAATGCAGCTTGTCACACAGCASATTTGCCTTTTCAATATCCCAGTTTAGACACCCAACAGAAAATCAGTCTTTGAAAGGGGACAATCCACTGGATCTATTAGTAGCTGAAAACAAGGTCACAGTTGGAAACTTTTAAAAAATGACAGATGTCAAGACATCTGCCTGAAGACTAATTTAGTTAGTGGTTTTATCAACCATTTAGCTCTCTTAAACCTGAGTTGTATTTCAGGGTAAATGGAGAGTTAAGAAACAACACATCTTTCACAAGAGTTTAGGATTTGAAGGCCCAAGCACGTATAGRCAGAGGCAAACAGTTATAAAAGCATCAAAAGCTACCTTTAGAAGAGCAGGTTTTTCCAGTTTGGTTTGTTTACTTAAAACCATTTTCAAAAAGCTTTCCAGTAAATAAAGTTGCATTTAATGTCTCTTTCCAAAGCAGAAACACCGAGGCAGGCAGACGCTCGCCTCTTTTGATCAGCCAGCCCGAGACTTCAGAGGCTTTGGGCTGACAGCTTTGTCAGAATGGGTTCTGCTCCGTGAAATGCCTTGGCTTAGATGAAGCATCACATTCCAACAAAATCATTCTGACAAGCTCCACTGTAACATCACGAGGGCTGAGGCACAAATCAAGCAGCAGAACTTAAAGAAGCACCGCAAAGCAAGACAGCCTTGTTCTTTTCCACGGCGGTGTTGATATGACTCTCAAAGCAGAGCAGGCAGGTTTGTCTGGACAGACTGCTGGAGTGAGCTYGTTTGGCAAGTCCTACCTGGGGACAATCTTACAAAGCCCCTAATGARGGCTCTGGCCAGCGCAGCTCCCAGCCTAGATGAAGGGACAGTGCAAGCCACCTRACACAGGTGAGAGTCAAACAGCATTTTGGTGCCTTTACACCATTCAGAATTGCTGTGGCACCACCCTACTATCCCTCATTCCTCTCCCCCTGGATAAAGCAGCCTGGAATGTTACCGTGCCCAGGATTACCTGTGGCAGCTGGGGTCTCCTCTCCTGAATGCTGTACTTCACCCAGGCCATCACAGCGTTGAACACCTGCTCCTCGCTGCGCACGTTTAACTCGTCACTGGATATGATGTCTATCAGCTGGTTGGCAGGAAGCAGCATGAACTCCTCACTCTCCATCACCTGGGGAAGGCAGAGATAAAAAAGAAGAGTAAAGACAAAGCACCAGAGCCATTCACCACTCCTGCCCTGCATGGACTGACCCAGTGAAAAGCCAAATGCCCATCCTACCAACACACGTGAAGGGTTTTCTGCACAGAGCAGAATGCAACAACACCACAACGAGTCACCTCTAGATGGGGATGCAAGYGACAGGGAATTTTACACCTTTTAAAGGGTTAAGCCACAGAAGACACTGATCARGCTTCAAAATTCAGGAAAAACAAAGCCTCCCTTTACAATCAGTCTCCTYGTTTGCCGTGTCTAATATATAAAGCAGAAATAAAACCGCGATAAATTCGTGACTAAAAAGCGGCACCAGAATAGAGAGATTCACAGGGAAACCAAAACAAGAGCACAAAAATRAGAATCTCAAGCAAGTTACCGGAGGCATTGCAGAGAACATGGAAAGGCTGATTTGTGGCAGAACAGAAAAGGAGACTCATCTGATCCTGTCTCTTTGATTTGCTCTAAATATACACATGGAGTATGCAGTAGTCGAGATGCACTAAAGAGGGAATCGGAGCCTCCRGAGCCCCTAAGGACTGATCTCTTGTGAAAGTCAAGCCACTGACAAACACATTAATTCCTTCAGCATCCAAGATAGCAACCAAGTTTCTCAGGAGGCCTTGGCTGCTGCTGGAGGACTGCTCATGAGTCAATCAGGCTGCCCTGGGAGCTCACACAACACCACGGTTCCTGCACAGACACCAGGTAGATGGAAAAGRTGCAAGAATCAAAATTAAAACCACAGAAATAGCCTGACTGATAACTGCCAGCTTGCCTTCTCTACAAGCATCCCCAGTCTGTAGCCTGCAATTTCCAAAAGGTTCAAGGACAGAAAATGTTGGCTTGTCCTTATCATCTGCAACCACATTAGAATTCTGTGACTTATTTCAGGATTTGCTGCATAAATTGAAGAAAAACACTCTTTGACACCATCATCTCAACAGCAGTCAGCTGTGCAGTCCTTTTAATTACCTGAAGAAGTTATTTAAGGGCACTGAACAAATATGCAGGGATTGCCAAGTTACTGACAACAGAAAAYGTTGTTAAAAAAGAACACAGCAGACAAGGGGATCAGTTACCAGACTTGGTACTTGGGACCCCTGGGCTTTCAGGGACAGCAAGGGCTGCAAAAAGCTTTGGCCCACACACTCCTTCAGCCTTCAAGTAGGAACTGGGTTGCTCATTAAAGATCTTTATCAGCTTTTTTCCATAGTCTCCCTCCTTCTAGAAAGACAAGCTTATGTGTAAACTTTGCTCTGACAGTTTGTAAATGCAGCTTCAGAGTCTGAAAACAGCTGCTGTGGAAATTCCTGAGTGRAAGATGCTCATCCAGTCTCTCCCTTTGACCCTCAGGACACCCAGTGGCATCGATGGCCTCACAAAATCCAAAACACTGGAAGCACTTCTTTAAACTTAAGTTATTACTAATATGCAACTTGTTAGTTTACATAGTAAAACAAATAATTTAAAATGCTTTGGTTTATTCTGGCTTAATTATCAGGGCACTCATCATAATTGCATGACTAATATTAATGATCTATTCGACTGACTTGTTTACTGGAACAGAACTGGATGGATTTCATTTCCTCTGCAGCATTCCTGTACATCAGTGCTTTTACAAACAGAGAGAATTAATGTCAGACTACACAATATGGAGTGCAATTTTTGTCTGTTGATAAAAGTGCAAGTTGTCCACCCATAAATAAAATTTTTCCCTTCACACAAATGTCAAGACACAAAAAATAAAAATATACAAAAGCTGTTTTTGTACAGTGAAGTTGTTAATAGAACCATTTCACATTACATGCACAAGATCCACTAGGGGTTTTAGGCAACAAATTAAATTGGGAGGAATGGAAAAATTGGAAAAACATTTTACCAAGAAGTTAATGATGTAATGCAGCAATACACATAAAAATTAATAGAAGTAGAGGTTAGCACAGCAGAGGACATGAAGCAATTCAAACTGCATTCAAAATAACTGCATGGGTTGGCCTGGTGCCTAGAGCTTAATATTTCACACTGCCATCCAGGAAATTCCCAGCTCACGTTCCTTTCTGCCAGCTCGGAGCAACGATGACCACACAGCCCCCACACAGGAAGGCAAATTTTTTATCAGTTCTCAACCTCCACAGTGGAKGATGATTAAATAGACAAGTCCCTGGCTTCCACCAGGGATCACCAATCCACCATCCAGGTGGGAAATACTGCCAGAATGGAATACAACCCCAAAGAGCAGCACCACTGACATTATCTGCAGAGAAACAGTGGGAGCAAAACAAGTGATTATTATGAATGAAGAGCTGCAAAACTTCTGGGGCACTGAAATGGGCACCAAAACCTGCCTAGGCCAAAGAAATAGTGCTCTAATCTAAGCCTCTGCTTTCCAGAGGCTGTGATTAGGTTAAGTCAATTATAATTTGTATCATCTTCATCTTCATCATCTTTTGCCTTCATGTGCATTAACAGGGATAAGGAAGACAGAAAGTTGTCTTCAAGGGACTGCAAAAGAAAAGAAGCCCATAGCAAGCAGCTCTTAACAGCCAGCTGCATGTATTAATGCTAAAACATTTTAAAACAAAACTGTTAGGCTGTTAAAATGTTATTTAGAGGCTTGTAAGCATGCCCTACTCATGTAATAATAAGATCTAATAACCAGTAAAATGACCAAGCACTGAAAATAAACAACCATCTGGATAGCATCTTGCTCCCCAAAAAAAAAAAAAACCCAGAAGAAAAGAAGTGCAGAGCAAGCACAGAGCACATGAAGGGGCCAGCTAAAATGTAGGGGTTTGAGAAACCACTAAGTTCTACAAAAAACAAACTCATCTTAAACAGCAAATTCTCTTTGGTAGAAAAGAGTTATTTAATTACAGCTTTTGGAGTAAACTGATGTTATGTCTACAGTTAGATACCAAGAACTGTCTTCACTGTGTCCAACAGCCACGTTCTGTGTTGCTTCTGCTCAGATTTCTCTTAAGCACTATCTGACTGAAATAAATACAGCTCCAATCTATTTCTCCCATGTCAGAAGATGAAAAAGAGACAAGCTGCCATTGCTCACAGTACTTCCATACTGCTGCTTCTCTGGGGAAACTAAATTAGCACCAGGAGTCCCTGGAGCTCCTCTCTTTGGAAAGGATCTCCCTGTGAAGCTGGTGGGAAGAGGAGATTTCTCTGCAGCAGGCTACCTGTTCCAAAGGAGAGCAGAGTGCACTTTCTGCAAGAGGCAAGAGAAGAATCTCTCTAGCAAGGGACCAGACCTTCATGCTGAACACGCTCCTACACAGCTCCTACACAGCAGCTGCCTCCAAAATACAAATTCCTGYCCTTCCAACCAGGGCTCAGGAAAGACACTACTTAAAAAGCTTTATACTCCTTTCTGCATTTGGGTGGAATAGTTCAGCAAAGACCCACTCTTCTCACACTGTTGCTCAGAGAATCCTTTAATTATTATGCTGATCCTTCCCTGAACCAGCTGCTGGCATTTTTTTTTCCAGAAAAATCATCTAGGCAGAATTAACAAAGGATGAGAGACTTGAGTTTATAAAGGTCAGATACAATATTACACGTCTGAATTACTTTCAGACAACTTCTGCTGAATAATAGATGCAAAACCCTAGTTCTGCTATAACAAGGGATTTGAAGACTCCCCTGAGGCAGACTCAGGCTCCCCCCACTCAATTCTCCAATCCCAGAGCTCAACACCAATTTTTTTGGGTTCTACTGACGTGTTGTCCTTACTTTTAACACCTGCATCCCCTCCAACCATGCAGAATCCAATTCAGACTATTTCTGAAAGAGGAGTGGACTGTCATACCATTATGCAGGCACAACAGATTCAATGCCAAATCCAACTGCAGCCACGACCTTGCCCCCCACATAGCACTCAGGGAAGAAATGCTGTAGATCATATACAAACCATCAGTACAACACAGCCATACCAGCACCTCTCCCCTCTTTCTTCCCCACTTGGCATWTGGCTCCCATCACTATCGGGGCACAGAGCAGGTATGAAGGCAGGATTTGGAAAGAAGGACAAAATGAGAGCTGCCCAAAGCTCTCCCAGACCACATTGACAAGACTTTACCCCGTGACTCCAGCACACCAGCTCCTTACCTCCTGGAAGTTGTGCTGTGTGAATTTGTCRGCAATCCTCAGCAGTTCACGGCACGAGTGAGTGTCAGCAAAAGCCCGGATGCCCAGGCAATTGGAAGGGTCCAACTGTCTCTTGAGGAACTCGCAGCAGGCCTCCTGGATCTCGGCCAGCTGGAGAAGGCAAGCAGCCGGCAGCAGGGTCTGGACATTCCCCTCTTCCACAGTGATCTGCGAGGTGTAGGCAAAGTCGATGAGCAGCTCCATGGCCCGCTCATCGATGTCCCTGATCACCACCTCCGTCTGCCGCGACTCCGCCAGCTCCCCGGTGAACATGGCTCGGAAATAGGGGCTGCAGGCCGACAGGATCACCCTGTGGGCGTAGATCTTCTTGGCCCCCACTACCAGCACCACATCGCAGAGTTCCCGGTGCTTCCGCAGCAGGTTGATGACCTCCAGGGTCTGCCGGGGGTGCTTGTCGGAGATGTAGGGCATGCGCGCGGGCTGCGGCACCCCCTCGGGCAGCTTGTTGGGATCTCCGAGGGTGCAGCGGCTGGTCACGTCCATTCCGGTCTCTCCTGGCCGAGTGCTGGTACACCTGCAGCGCAGGAGATAGTAACACAGGACCATGGTCAGCGAGCCCACCGCCAGCCCCGCTCCAAAACCCCGCAGCTCGCGCCGAGCGCCGGCAGTGCCCGCAAGTCCGTGCCGGGACGGGAAAACAAGCACGTGACCACATGAAAGAGGAATCCATCCCCAACCAAAGCTTGCTTAGAAGTAAACAAATGCCAACTTGCAGCAGGCTTCTATTTATTGCTATTTTTATACGCTTTCTATGACACACGGCTGTAATATCCAGCTACACATACATATTTATGAGCTGAACCTCACCGTAGCCTCGTGTGGTAAAGGCACATTATCCCCATTTCACAGAGTGACTCAAAGCACAGATTAGCTGACTTGCCCGCTGTCAAGAGCCGGAGTTTTCTTTGACAGAGCTACAGATGGATTTCCGCTGCAAGGAATTCCAGCTCCGYGATTTAACCAAACTCCTCTGCTCTTCTACCTATGTTTTTAATGGGGTTGCTCATCACTGTGATGTCTGAACACACTAAACTGTCACACAGACTTCAGGAGCTCAAGATGGGATGCACACTACCACAAGCATTTTTCAGGTTCACAGAATACCCACTGAATCATCACCTCTTCGTCATTTTTGAGTTATGGAGGCTCCTGGCTCAATCCACTTTCCCTGACACGTGTCAAAAGAAGGTTCATCTTCCCCAAGACTGGCAGACTAAGGACTGCAGAAGGCAAGCAAAACCAAATCAAATCAAACGGGAAAAAGTTAAAACAATCCAAGTATCCACCACTACTGACCTCCCAAAAAAGGAAGAAAATTGAGTCAGGATGGTAACTTTAGAGATGAAGCATTGCTCAAGAATACTTAAAAGTTACTGGCACAGGGAGGATAAACATTGTATCTTCCCAGTTCCACATGCAATTAAAAAAAAAATCAGGAAACGGCTGCCTCTTCCCACATCAAAGAAAAACCATCACTCAGAGCAATTAAAGCACAGCAAGCAAAATATCAGCATATTGATGGCTTATGGTCATCAGAGATCTACTGCAAGACCCAAAACATGCTGTCCACTACCGGATTCGCTGGTGCACTGGCATTTGTGAGCTGTCAGTACCTCACTCTGTTCATATAAAGAGTTAAAAAGAAACCAAGCTTGGCTTTGYCACGGCTCAATGTAATTTGCAACAGGCTTGAACAAAAAAAATAAAAAAAAAAACCCCTCACATCTTTTCCCCTCATTAAWATGTCAAATGCACTTTCTAAGCACTGGGAAACCAGTCTCTTTGCAGCAGCTCAAATTATTCACTTCCACCTTAGCCTGTTTTCYCATTCTGTCCACACCCTCTCCTTGATCATCATATTCAGATGTTTTAGACCATTACCTCTTCCTGCTATCTTAGTTACACAGATCCAGCTGGGGCTCCCCTCTGGGTTTTGCTGCTTGCTCCTGCTCAGTGTCTGCACCTTAAACGCCTTGGGTTTTTATCCCTACTCCATTCTTTTCCCATCCATCACCGTTTTGCTTTCCTGACACATCTGACAAATCCTTCTGCTGTTACACTGCCTCTCAGTCTCCTCCACCCACTCCTGTCCCTCACAACCCAAAATCACCTTTGGGGGGTTTGACAATCATTCTCAAAGCTCTGCCAAGTTCCTCACAAACAATACATAAACTAAGTTCCCCTTGCAGCAACACACACAAACCAAATTTAATGGTACCCCTACAAAAACCCCAAGAAACCTTGGCTGAAGACTAATTTACCTAATTGGCTTATTTTCATAGTCCTTAGCAGCCAAGGCCAGAAGGTAAGTAATTTAATTCCTCTACCAAAAGACGGAGAAAGGTGGTGACAAACACTCCCCTGTAGAGTTTGGCTCCTGCTAAGCAAGCTAAGTGGATTTTATTGTGCATGAAGTGTTTTGAACTATGTCAAACCAACCCTTGGAAGAAAAAACCAGAACACAATAAAAGCTCTTTCAAAACACATGCTACTACAATTCTGGACAGTTTGTCTTGACCAGGCTACCAGTCAAAGCACAGAAAAAGCATTCTTCCAATAAAAACCCACTTCATGTAACTACAGAACAGAAGACATGGTGCAAATCCAGGACAGGCCAGCCTTTCAGAAAGGACAACCCCACTGTCACACCTGTGAATTTTSCTCAAAGACATCTCCCACAAGAAACAGCCCTAAAGCAGATCTCAGAATGCTTTTTACACTGGCACAGGTTCTGAGTACAGACAGATTAGATWAAGGCTATGCTGCCATAAGGAATACACAATATTCCTGCCAATGCAGAGCCATGGGAAGTACCATCTTATGCCACGGGATTACTTGGCCCTTCCCTAGCCAGGACAAAACAGGATTTTTCTGCCCAGATGAGGCCCCACTGAACACATCTTTAACTCACTGAAAAGGAGTCTGGTTAGCAAGAATTGGAGTCATTCCTTCATTGYTCCCATCAGCATTTATCTCAGAGCCTGCATTGTCCCCAGCCTCCTTCCTCCTGGAGAGAAAGTGCTGGTTAATGATTAAAGAAGCCTGAATGGATGGAAAAAAGAGTAACAACCAAACGAGCGCTCCTGATGCATCCCTAACTTATCTCTGGGTGATGMAGAAGCCAGTGATCAATTGGCTCAGGAATTTCCACACTGGATCAACCCAGATGCCCGTTGTGAAGCTCGGTGGGTTGCTGCTACACACAGGCACAGAAGTGTGAATTTAAAGGACACGACTGATGGCTTGTGTCTCCACGAGGACGATAATTCCCCTGCATTATGTGTGCATTATGCATATATATGCATAGAGAATGAAATGATGAGTCAGTAGCTTAGAGGTGTGAAAGACAGAAGGCAGCACTTGATTCTCACATGGCAGGGGAGCTGCCTCTCCCCACACAGAGCTCAGAGCTGCTCCTGAACACCCGGGGTGATCAAGGAGGGCTGAGGATCCAGAGGAAACCTGTGTGTTCGGGGATAAAACATTCACACCCAGCTATGCAGATATTCCGGGATTAGCTTCCATCAAAATGCAGGGCTGGGGAAATCAGCAAATAAAATGGGATTAAGAAAGGGCTGACAAAGGATCAGTTTTTGTAGCACAAATGGGAACACAGGCAGTCGGCAACACTAAGTCAGCTAAATAAACAGGCTGCTCTGCCTCCATTTCATTCTGCTATGCCAGTGCCCAAAACTTCATTCATTAACAGGGACATCCATGAGACATCCATCCTTTCAGCAGCTCCTTCCAAAGTTCAAAAAAAATACCTAATAACACACACCTAAGGTAAATTCTCTCCCACGCTGTCACAGGGCACCTTAACTTTCAAATCTGCATTTTTTTTGTTTAAGATAATATATRCTTCAGCACGAGATTACAAACAGACTTTCACACAGTTCAGCAGAAAACAACAGGCTGACCTAAYGCTTATGAAACACATGTCTCAGGCTAAAAACATCAACTGAGATTCAAAAATCACACATTRCTGGGGTGGATTTCAGTAGCAAGAGATTTTAGTAGCAAATAAAAATAACAGACCAAATTGGTAGTGATTTCTGTCAATGYCTTGATTTGAAATTAAGAAATATTTCCTATACTCACTATAAAGCTGTGAGAACAAGAACCATTGATTTGGCAACTTTTGGCAACACAAGTCAACACAACAACACACCAACCAAGCAAATGGAAATGCTTTATTGTGGCACTCAGTACTCTAGGAACAAAGTTAGTTAAGTCTGGTTATTAAGAAAAAATACCACGGATTTATTTTCTTGCCTAGCAAGCAAGGTTTCAGTACTTTCTCAACAAAGCTGAGTGATGCAAACAAGGAAATAAACCTGACTGAAATATTATTTTAGGTTACACAAAAGATAAACAGCACAGATCTGGTGTATTTGCCCCTATTTACATCGTTTAGTTTGATTTTCACTGACTAAGCCCAGAAAACTCAGTTTCACCCAAGAGRATGCCCATACTCTAAAAGAGGAGATCGTTACTGGAGTCTTCCAAAATGTTTCTGAGCTTTTTGCAGTTTCTTTTTGGCGAGAGCTATGTCCAAGCGGCTGGATCATTTCCTGAGGGCACACTCAAGATCCCAAATCTTCTTCCTCCAGAGGGCTCTGGCTGCTCAAGCCTGCTGTGACACACCACTGCTGGAAGCTGGGAAAARGCTGCCAGGAAAAGCTGGGAGAGCTTCCCCAGTTTGTTCAGGAGCTGCTSGAGCTCTCATGCCTGAGCTGTGTTAAAGGCAAATCTGCACCTGACTGTGCACCCACCGATCCTGAGCTGCTGACTTCCCTGCTCCCCTCCTCACCCCTACAGACCTGCCTGAGGAGTGCAGGACTCCTGACTGGCCCTAGCCATCATCTGCTCTGCCCTCCTTGTCTGGCTTCCTCACTGAGAAGTCTCTGCTGGCTTGTTTTTCCCTTCAGCAAAGCCACATTCTCTTGCTTCTCCCTGAAAGTGAGCAAGAACAGCCTGCCCCAACCATTCCTAATGCAGGGTAAATCCCGTTTGCAGCAGCAATGCATTTTCCCTACCATAATCTTGACAGGAATAGCTGGAATTCCTTGTCTGTTCAAGCTGTACCKCCTCCCCTCTGAATGCTGTACACATTTGACACCATCTCACCGTGTTTATTAACCCACCACTGGCCAAGCCCCTCTTCGTGCAGGACCTACAACCCTCACGTGGGGTGTTAAATTGGCTTCAGAGCCCWGAGTAAAAGGATAAAAGAAAGTGCTCTGCCATCTGCTTAGCTGGAGTTCACAGGGAGATCTGTGCCCAAAATCCAATCAGSAAGCTTTTATCATTTTCTGCTAAGACAGGCAATAGAAGAACAAACAGAAATTTTAACAACCCACACAGAGGCCCTTAAAACAGGCAAGTGTATTCAAGAACTGAAGTCCACAGCTCCCAGCAGAGATGTGCTTGTCAGGACAGGCTGCAGCAATAATAAAAAACCTCTACTTCTTCAGCCCTGTGCTGCTGCCCACCTTTAGAATTAAAACTGACACAACTTCCACAACAGCAAACCCAAGGCCACAAGCCCACAGACACATGGACTCCAGCACATGAATTCTCTGCCTCAATGCAACACACAGAAAACAGCRGGCATGGAAATGAGTTCAGAACCTCAATTTCCCCATTAGGAACATGAAAAATAGGGAGAAAGAAAGAACACAAGCCAAGCTAGTAGCCAGTTTTATGTCATTTTGCAAAAGTATCTTGATAAAYGGAGCACAACACAAGAACCTGAAAAGCTGTGAGCTTATGTTGGTTAAGATTTAAACAACCTCTGCTGAAGAAGACTACAATGAAAGAGCTCATCTGCTACTTACTCCATCTTGGAGGAAAAAGAATTGACTGTAAATGTCCCATACAGCTCTTCMTTGTCCAAACCACATTTCCTATATTGGCAAAAATGCTGAACAATACCCAGTGATGCCCCTATCACACCCCAGGTTTACTCACGACTGAGCTGCAGCAGTGGCACAGACCTTTTTTGCTGTGCTTGAGAAGTTCATTTAATTAAAACAACATCGTGCCATTCTTCAACGTTTAAGTGACTATTTACTTCTTGCCTCTTCAAACAGAACCCAGGCTAATGGTTTCTGTAGCTAAAAATGCTCTATATATTCACCTGTGGTTAAAAGCCTTGCCTTCTCTTACATGAGTCTTTACAAAATTACCCATAATAAAGTTTTCCTTCTTTTAACACCCCGAAGAGCATAAAYAGACCAAGCAAGCTGCATGAGCTCTCTTCAATTCATTTAGAGGTGAAGAACTTCAGGAAACTGCTTCCACACAGCCTCTAGCATGTACAGAAATGTATCTGCTGTTAAATTTTGCCAYGGCATTGCCATCAAACAGGGAAAAATCAACAAGAACTAGCAGGAAACCCTGTTTGCAAACCTGTCATCATGCTAAATTACTGTGACAACTTTTTCTCTATATGAGACAGAATGTTTTTGACACAACCACAGCAAGAACTCCCCTGAATTAAACTTCAGCTGCATCTCCAGCTCATTAGAACCGAGGCAGCTGGCATCCATAATTAGAGAAGGAAATCTCCTTTTCACCCAAGACCTCGCTCCATCAAACTCCTTTCGTTAAGGGAAAAATAGTGCCCCTTGAAAATCAAGTTTAAATTTATTCCCAGGCAGTTTATTTTATACAATTTGAATACCTAAGTAATTAAATACTGGAACTCAAAATATGACAGTAAATGGGAAAAGTRGAAAAGGAGATGGAGAATTACAGTAACTTGTCTTCCTTACTCTTCTTGCAAGACATCTAGTCTTGTAAATATTGAAAACTAAATACATTTAAGAAAGGACTAAAGAGGAACTATTTATTTCCCAATTCCCTGTAGCCAGGCTTTTTTWWWAAAATCCAAARCCACACAACATTTYACGGTCCAGGCACGTACAAAACCAACTCATGTGATTTATCCTATTTGGGGAAGAGAAGAACAATTGTTTTTGTGTCTTACCTGCGCATTGGCTTTCCGTCCATGCACCGTGAAGAGAAACCTTCACCCCACACTTCAAGACCTGATCCAAAAGGAAAAAAAAAAAGAGATAAAAAAGTGTGATTTCTAAAGCAAGAGAACGTTCTGTCCCCTCTTCAGTCTCCCTCTAAGAGAACAGAGCTGACCACAACCACGTACGAATATGCCTTCAAGCTCTTATCCAGTTATTAATTCACAGCCCAGATTAATGACACCTGGATTGCAGATAATTAAACACAAGAAAACATCACCAACATTAAAAATATTTTCACCAAGCTGCACAAAGATTCCTTACAAAAATGGAACACACACACACTATAAAGTCAGCAAACTGCCTGGCTCCCTGAATCCTAATAACTACACMACCAAAGGAAAAAAAAATCTGAAGTAACAGGGGGCTCACTCTCACTCTTTGCTCGGAGCCAGGAGGTATCTCTCCCTCACACATTTAGCAGAGATTTAAGGCAGGCTGGCACCTAATAAACAGCACAGCACTGCTCACCAGCTACACTGCAGAGCCAGAATTTGATAGAAGATAAAACTTGTGTCTGGAAATTGAAGATAACTGTGCCCCAGAGGTAAGAGGGATGCTAATAATGCTACTACATCTGCAAAGATGAACGATGCTGCCTGATGCTCTCTAAACTTCCACTCCAAATATTCATTTTCTGAGAGCAACAGCAGTTGCAAACTGCACAGGCCTTTCATATTCAACCACTAACTTCTAATTCTAATGTAAATTAACCCTTTTTACAAGGGAATCGCTTGCCCCAATTTTATTTTCGATGGCTATTCCCTTAGGAATACATTTAATTCAATTATTATTCAAAGCAATAAGCCTAACTTTTTGCCAAAAAAAACCTATTAAAAGAACAGAAAGGTGTTCTGCTCCCACACTGATAGTCACAGGCTTCTACCCATCCAGAAACGGAGCGAGAAATGGGAAACCACCAAACTATGGGAAATACAATGACAGAATGAGAATGAATTATACCTTAAAATAAACACAAGTAGCATTTAAAAGAGAAAAAAAAATCAATTTAGGAGGAATAAAATCATTTTTGGAAGACTGAGACTGTCAGATTGGAGCCCTGCATCCAACAATAAGCAAAATATTTTTGGCACGATTTAAATTAAAACTGCAGAACGGTTATAGCTCTATTTAGCTACGTGAAGAAGAACCTTATTTTACATGCAACACTCTCTAGGAGCATTATTCCAGACACACAAGCGGAGCACTTCGCCAGTTAATGAAGAATAAGCTCAGACTTGCTGTCTGCCACACTTGCAAATTACTCAGGTTCACAGCTCCCTGCAAATAAAGAAAGGCAATTCCTCYCGGTTAGGGCACCGCATACCAATTCCATCCCGAGCTCCGGCTGCCCAGCCTCTCCCCGGCTCCCGGGAACCAGCGCATCCCTGCACATCGCAGCGCGGGGAGCGCCGGCTGTCCCGCCGCCCGTGTCCCCTCGGAGCGCTCCGCACATGCAAGGGAACGTGGACACGGCTATTCTTAGCCCCCAGATTGCATCAGATTTAATCCCCTTAAACCCACGTTAAAAGCCGGAGAGGGGGGAACACGCGCACACTCACACACACACACGGAATAAAGACATTTAAGCCGCGGTGCTCCGCGCTGTCCGCGGGGCAGCAACAGGCTGGGGGACGGCTGTCTCCGCACGGCGCGGCCCCGGAGCCCGCGGCAC
>NW_026623836.1:99633-182382 GCF_030028575.1 Malurus melanocephalus | reverse complement strand
GCCCCGCCGCGCCCCCCTCAGCCCCGCCGAGCTCCCCGCCGCGGGCCGTGTCCCCGTGCTCCGGCCGTGTCGCAGCGAGGTGGCACCGCAGGGCCCGTGGGGGCTGTCAACAGAATCACAGAATCGTCAAGGTTGGAAGAGACCTCTAAGATGATAGCAAGTCCAGTCGTCCACCCAGCGCTGCCACTGGAACTGCTAAATCACATCACCCAGCCTCATAAACCCCTCCGGGAACGGTGACTCCAGCACCTCCCTGGGCAGCTGTTCCCATGCCTGACCACCCTGATGGTGATTTCTTTTTTTTTTTTTCTCTAGTGTCTAATCAGAATCTCAGCTGTCTCAGCTGGGCCATTTCCTCTGGTCCTCGCACTGCAGGCCCGACAGGAGGGACCGGCCCCACCCGGCTACAGCATCATCTCGGGGGTTGTAGAGAGCAATCAGGTCCCCCTGAGCCCCTCCAGGCTCAACCTCCAGCTCCCTCAACTGTTCCCCACATTTTCTAGACCCTACATGAGCCTTAYTGCCTTCTCTGAACATGCTCCCGCCCCTCAATGTCCTTTTAAAGAACAGAATGCAGCACTCAAGGTGCATCGTCACCAATGCTAACTACAAAGGGATGATCACTTCCCTAATCCGCCTATCCCCCTGTGGTTCCAGATTAATTGCACTTCTCATTCTCAGTGGGTAGCACATTTCTCATTCTGCCTGAACTTGACGCATTCTTGAGCTGTCCTGTGCACGAAGAGACCTCAATAATGAGTATAAATATCGGAAGGGAGACGCCAAGATGATGGAGCCAGGCTCTTTTCAGTGGTGCCARCCACTAGGATGAGATGCACAGGAAGTTCCAYCTGAATGTGAGGAAGAATTTSTTTACTGTGCAGGGATCAAGTACTGGAACAGATTGCCCCGAAAGGCTGTGGAGTCTCCCTTGCTGAAGATATCCCAGAACTGTCTGGATACAATGTGATGCCATGTTCTGAGATGGCCCTGCTGGAGCAGGGAAGTGGGACCAAATGCCCCGCAGAACTCCCTTCCAACCTGACCCATCCTGTGTGCGATTCTGTGCAGGGCCAGGAATTGGATTTGGATGATATTTGTGGATCCAATCCAGCTCAGGATATTCTATGAACTTCTGGCTTTCCTCTTA
Source organism: Malurus melanocephalus (assembly GCF_030028575.1). Taxonomy (NCBI): domain Eukaryota; kingdom Metazoa; phylum Chordata; class Aves; order Passeriformes; family Maluridae; genus Malurus; species Malurus melanocephalus. The sequence continues at coordinate 181,232 of NW_026623836.1, read as the reverse complement.
GCATGGGTGACCATTTTGCCTGTGTGTTCCTGTAAGGGGGCAGTGCCCAATGCCTGCCCATGACCCAGTGGGTTCCTTAGTCCTTAGAAGCTCCAAGGCTGCAAGAGGAGCAGGTGTTTGGAAGTTGCTGGATAACAACACCAACTGGAGTATTTTCATCCCGGCAGCAGGGAGTTCTCTGCAGAATGGGGCAGATGTGGGAGAATTAGGGTGGGAGAGAGCAGACAACAGTGGCTGGGCAGGACCCCASAGGTGTCACATTCCAGGAGGAGGGCGTTGTTCCTGGGGCATGAAAAAGCCACCCCTTGTCAAGGAAAGYGTGGCCTCTGATCTGCCCTACCCCCTGGGCCAGCTTTGGGATGACCTTCCTCAGGTGGACATGTCCTGGCTACTCTGCAGGGCCTGGCAAACCGTGAGCGTGCTGGGCCTGGCTCATACTGCCCTCAGCGTCTGGAGAAATGTGCAGAAAACCAGGGATGGGTGAGCAGTYGAGACCAGTCACACAGGAAGGGACAGGTTTGTGGGGTGCAGGTAAGCCCTGGCCCTRTCATTTCCAGGGACAGGGATGGCCAGCTTCACATTGCATGAGGACAGGGACAGCCAGGCAAAGTACACCTTCCTATGTTCCCAACTCTACGAGGGTCAKAACTGTGGTGACACTCAGGACCAAAACCATGGTGATGCTCAGGACCACCAGGCTTTTGCATCACCTTTACCTACAAGAGCTCCAGCACCAGCACTACCACAGGAAGGTGACAGAAAGAGTTGAGAAGTCCCTTGAGGAGGGACATGGCTCACAGCCATATTTCAAGCTCAGGAACTCAGGACAAGAAATAAAGCTGGCACCAGCTCCTCTCACAACTGAAGTGGGYGATGTAAAAATCTTTCCAATTCAYAGACTGGCTGAGGCTCCTGGGAGCYCAGTCTGTCCARGCCCATGCTCAGGTGGGGYTGCTTTGAACCAGTTGCCCACAAGCTTCTGCAGGTGGCTTTTAATATCTCCAGGAAAGAGACTCCATAACACCTCTGAACAAGCTGTGCCAGTTCTCCGTTGCTCTCCCAGCAGATGTTTCCTGATGTTCAGAGGGAAACCCCTTCCTTTTCAGGCTGTGCCCGTGTCCCACCACTGGCTCTGTCTTTTCACCCTCCCTCACACTATTTATATATATTAATAAATTCCCCCTCAGCCTCCTTCAGTCCGAACAATCCCACATTTTTGAATTTTTTCACATAGGAGAGATGTTCCAATCCCTTTGTCATCTTCATGACCCTTTGATGGACTCTCACCAATAGCCCCTGTACTGGACAGCCCAGAAGTGGGCACAGCATTCAGGTGTGGCCTCACCTGAGCAGCGGGGAAGGATTCCCCTAAAGCAGCCCATCAGCTCCCTGCTCTCTGGCTCCCAGRTAACCAGGACCCTCCCAGCCTTCCCTGTGCATTCCAGATGTCCCAGCATGTAGTGGTGCATGGGATCATTCTTCCCTTTCTAATTCCCTTTGCTGGACACAATGTTTCTGTCAGCCCATTTCTCCATCATGCAGATCTTCAGTGAAAATGTCAGATGGGCTGGACCCAGTCCCACGAATTACCGGGCTTTGGCCTGATCTCCTACCAGTGATTACCACACTTTTTGGGATCAGTCATTCTGCCAGTTTTCCATCTCCCTCTGGGTTTATCCTCAGGGTTTGTACATCAGCSCTGTGAGGACATTACAGCAGACCTTATCAAACACCTAACTCAAGCCAGGATACACAACCTGCCTTACTCTTCCCACATCTTCCAATCCAGTCACTTTTTCAGAGGGTTATCAGGTTGTTTAAACCTTTGCAGATCCACACTGACATCAAGTGTTTTGCCCCAAACTGATTTACCCCTTTGCTAAAAGCAGTCTGCCCCTTGCCTGAGACCCCACTGGTGCTACTGCCACTCTRTGGGGTCTTTTGATGAAACCCACTTGGACTGTGATCCCTTCAAGATACTGGGAAGGGCTGCACTGTCCCCGCTCTGCTGTTCTGAGAGCAGAGGGGTTTCACAAMAGCATCCCAAGCCACACATGCAAAGACTGGGTCTCAAGACATTTTGGGGTGCCTGTTTGTGGGGGAAGGGCAGACAGAAGGCCCTGCTCTGCACATCTCCAGTCCCTAGAACCCGTTTCCCAGCCCTACAGCGGCTGCCAACCCCTGGCACACCTGGCAATGCTCCATACCTGCCCCTGGAGCCCCTAAGCAGCTCCAGACTGACCAAATGACTGGAAAATCCACCTGGGGCAAGGGCCCAGGAAGGCTAAGCTAAACTCGAGGTGAGCACAGATCCTGACCCTAACTCCTTCTGGAGTTTCTATCAGATGAAACACCACTAGAACATAGGAAGGGGTAGTTAAATGTGTCCTTTCCTGTATCTTTTCTTTCCTTCCTCTTCCTCTAATTCCCTGCTCACAGAATTTCTGAGTAACTTAAAACAGAATGGGTCTAAAGTTTGTGAAGTTAAATGGGCCTCGTTAATGCTCTGGCRTTTTATATTGACTGAATGCTGCTCTAAACTTTTTGCCAAAGTTCTTGGATTTTCTAAATTTGTCAGTCTTTTTGGTTGTTTTGATCTCTTGAGAGCACATTTTTGGTATTGCTCCCGTGCATCTAACGAGTACGTGAACAACTGTCAGCCTTTTTAGAAGCCTTGGTGAGCAGCTTTTTTGGGGCTTTACAGTGGGAGGACCAGCCCAAATCCAGAGCTGCTGCCTTCTTCTTCACCAAAGCACTGATCTGTGCCAGCAGCTTTTCTCCAAGTCTGGCTTAGACTCTGAGAACTCAGACATTGGCCGAGTCTGCTTCCATCCTGGGACTGCAATCAGCACCATGCAGCACCAAACAGGAGACAACACCAGCATCCATTTATTCTGTCTTTATTCACTGGGGAGAGGAGGCCAGTATTTTATCTTGTCTTCTGCATGAGCCCTGAGAAGCCTCACCAGTTCTGCAGGGCTTTGGTCCCTCTTACCTACGGCCATACACAGGGTTAGCCAGTGCCAGCCCTTGGTTAAGGCAAAGCTGACATGCCTGGAGGGAGGAGTGCTGGCAGACAGGGAAGGGGATAAAAGGCTGCTTCATCAGAGCAAGAAGGAATGAGTCTGCCCCAGCAGCAGTCACTGGGGGGAGGTGTTTCCTTGCTTGTTCTCTCAAAGACCAAAGCTTGGCTCAGCTCAYGTGGGGCTGGAGAGCAATGGAGCATGGTCCATTAAACTCTTAACCACAGGGCAAAACCAGTGCTCTGGAAAGACTGGGAAAAACATCAGAGGGAGCAAGGCTAAGTGTCCCTGCCCAGGCTTCGTGGGATGCCTGAGAAATTTTGGGTTTGGTAGGGCAAGCCAGTCTTAGCAGCACTGGCCAAAMGATCTTMCYGGSCTCCYRCCAAGCCCCTGCCCCAGCCCAACTRGCCCACCTTGCAGAGCCCTCTCCAGCCATCCCTAAACCTGCAGYACAACCCCACCAGGCCTCTCTGGACATGGCTGCTGTAGCTCYACCAGGTTAGGAGAGACTAATTGTCACCCTTGGGTGAGGGAGAGCACTGCCTGGGCAGCCTTTGGGACAACATACTGCAGGGACAGTGTCCTGCACCAGCACATGGTGAAAGGGACACAGGACAGGCAAGGGCATGCTCTGGAAATGGGGAGCAGAGGACTGCTGGGTWCCCAGTTTCACAGTACCCAGCTGGGACTTATGGATGTCCCACATGGGGATGTGAGGCAGCCCAGGGGCCACCACACACTGCCGAGCCCTTCAGATGGCAGCTCAGCAGCTGCCTTTTATCACCCACTGCCCCTTTCTTTTAGAAGAGGCTGGTTCTCCCTTAACCATACCTCACAASCCCCAAAATCCCCCATACAMGAGYAAAACCAGTCCAAGTGAGGCATGAGACACATCTCTGACCTTCAGGTCAGCCCAGGGTCATCTGGCAGTGCTACCAGACATGGCCACCAAGCTCCAGAGGGGCTGAAGGTATTCAGAGGTGCTGCCCCCACAAAAGCCAGGCAGTGAGACTGCTGAAAAGGCCATGTTGGTATGGCCACATACCCAGCACCACCTTACAGGTCCTCACTGGAGGGTGTAACAGCAACCCCACGCCTGTGATGGAAGGGGAGTCAGGCACAGAATGGGGTGCTGTTGAAAGGCTGACAATTGGAGGTGCAGAGAGTCGGGGAGATATTCCACATCATTCTCCCAGCTGCAAGAAGCATCGTGCACCACCTGCCAGCCAAGACCAGGCTGCTCGGACCTGAACAGCAACTGCAGGAGGAGGCAATCCCAGCCCAGGTGTAACACTCAGGCCACACTCAAGCTGCCACTGCCTTTCCTTGGGATGGACACCACAGTGATCCTAAAGCMGCTGCTGAACGCTCTTCCTTCCTTACCGCCTTTGAGGTGAAGATCCTGACACCAACATCTCCCAGGACCCCCTTCCCAGTCCCTCCCAGCGACACTGAGCCTGGCAAATACCTTACGGCAAGTAATTTTACGTTATTCTGCATTTACACAAAAATAGAGCAATTCTATATTTATAGAGATTTATAGCCGGCTCCGTGCTGGAGGAGTTATTGAGCGAGGCCGGGAGCTGAGGGTGGTCCGGGCTCCCGAGCGACCGGCTGCTTCTCGTTCGGCAATTCGAACATACAAAATTAAAGGCATTCATCTCCGTCTGGTTTCTTAAATAGATAAGGGGGGAAYGAGTGGACAGTATGTACAGAGGGGCCGTGGCAGGGCCCGGCGGCCTCTGCCCGGGTCAGTGGGGCCGGCTGCTGGACTCTGAGGGCTGCCGCTGGCGCGGGGGAGTGTAGCCATTCAGGTACCCGTTGCTCTGGCGTTTGCTGAGTCCTCCGTTAAGAATGTCCTGGATGTGCTGCACTATCAGGTTTATGGCCACTGCGAGCAAAAGGGGAGAGACGGCGTTAGGATGGCTGCAGATCAACCAGAGCTGGTGCCCCTGCTGTCCCTCCCAATGCTGTCCCTTCCTGTCCCAACCTTGTGGGACCTCACCCCTCTGCCCCTCAGGCCATGGAATCAGGGTCAGGCCGATTGCAGGCACGTTTCCACCTGGCTGTGGCAGCTGCACAGTCCCCTCAGTGTGGGATGAACCAGGAGCCAGCCAGGAGGCACTGCACATAGGGGCTCTCAGGCCTGATCACAGAAACACAAACTCCCAGTCACCAACGCTCCAGGCTCATCCCTCCAACCCAACCACTGCAACAGCCACAGCCCAAAGCTGGCTGCCAGGGCAGAACAGCAGGGCCTGGGTYCTTACCTTCATTATCTGCTCCTCTGGGAATGATCACGTCAGCGTATTTCTTGGTCTGGGAGGAGAGAGAGCACCGTGTTACAGGGAAAGTGGACAGACACCAGGCTGGGGCATTGTCCCCGCTCCCTGTGGCAGGTCCTTGCCCTCTCCTTGCCAAACCCAAACCCACTGGGAGGTGGGTGTGTTATCAYTGCTGACAATACATTTTGAACGCTCTTGTGTCCTGCTCTGTGTTTCTGCCCTGACTCCATTTCCATGAGCTCATACAGAAGCCAGTAAGAGGCACCCTAACAAATCCTGCAATTAAGAAGCCTCATAATCACAAGACTCCAGCAGCTGATGCTCTTGGGAACATCCTTCCCCYGAATCCATCCAGACTTGCACGGGTTGGTGTGCCTGGGCACAGGCACAAGATCTGCCTGCAAAGCGGGGAGGACACCCTACAGCATCACTYGCAGAGAAGGTGTGATTCAGGACACCAGTCCTGACCTAGTTTCACCTGCAGGTGCCAGTCTCAGTTTCCTCCCCATTTGTGTCAGTTTTACAACTGACAGCCAAGCTCCACCAAGCCAGCTGGGTGACGGGTGTCACCCGACACCTCCAAGCACCTCCAGACATATCAAAAATCACCAGGACATGCTGGACCACTTCAATGCTGGACCACTTGGCCCAGAGATGGTTTAGGAGTCAAATAACAGCAACAGTGGATGCTGAGCCCGCAGCTGCTCTGCAGCTGAGCCARCCACCAGGCTGCAAGTGGGAGCAGACCTTGAAAAGCTGTGGATAGAAATAAGGCAGTTTTCTGCCCTCRTTTCACACTTTATTCTCCCACAGAYTCTTTATCAGGAGAGCCWGATGCAGCATCAGCTGCTTTGAAAAACTCTGGATTTATCTTGCTGGGGAYTTGCATAGAGGGGAGCCTTGCAAGCTGGATGTGCCTCTCAGGAAAAGCCTTTCTGAGCTTTGTAATTGGTCCCCAGAGCCCTGAGTGAGGCTGAGAAAAGGGAGCTGTGCAAGAGCCAGGAAAAGATCCTGTAGCAGAGAAAGAATCAAGCCCTCTTATGGCAAAGGGCAGAGCTGACCAGATAGACAGGCAAAGAGATGTTCCTAAGGTAGGATGCACAGGTTAATTCCTGCCTGTGGTGCTGACCAGCAGCTCCCAGGTTATAGGACTCTGCTGGTTCACTTGCTCCAGAAAAAAAAAAGAATCCTCATATAACCATCAYATCTGTTTGAAAAGCCTTAAGAACCAAGGTACAGGCTCTCCATGAGAGCAAAGAAAGGTGTACAATGGCTGATCCTGCAAATGTGCAATTTCCCCTGCAAATCTGCAGGACTGCAGTGGATCCTACACGCACAGTCCCTGTCTGCTGGGGAGCCTGCCTCTGTTACCGGCTCCCGAAGGGGCTTCCTTTCTCYAGGCAGGCCATGTCACCCTGGCCACTCACCAGCCAGGAAATGCAACCTGCAAGGCCACATCCCATTCACAGAGAGAAGGAAGAAGCTTTCCTGCTCTCATCAGCATAAAGCCAGCAGCATGCAGGGCAAAAAGGGCAGGCAGCACGGCCCAAAAGAGGAGGCAGCCACAGCAAACACTGCCTGGGGGCAGYGACCTTCCATTCCCTGGCTAAATACAGCCAAGGATCTTCCCTCCCAGGCTGAGCTGCCCAGTGGTTTGTCAGCCCCTGCACAGGGAGGGAATTCTCTGGCCATGCTGCCTTCCCGAAGGGAAGGGTGATCTCACCAGGAAGGCAGTGGCTGTGTAAATAATCCCCATCACACCCTGCCCTGGCCAGCACTGGCACCCCTGCCTTGGCCAGAACGCAGGGAGGGAGCAGGGCACGGAAGGCTGACCCAAGCTCTGGGCACAAAATGCTCCTGCCTGAGGAGCTGGGCAGGGCATGGGGCACGTTCAGGAGCCTCACGTGGSTGTCACTGCTCTGACTYACCGGCAAGCAGAACTCCTCRAAGGCAGGYTTGACGAAGGTGATGTACTGAGACAGGATCTGCTCCAGGTCCCTGCCTCGCTCACTGATGTCTCGTAGCACTGAGGGGGAGATGGAAGGCACAGTCAAGATCTCTCCACCCCTTCCCTTCAGTACAGCCTTCAGCCAATCCCCGGATATTTTGCCTGAGATCTCCATGGTGGAAGCTGCAGCCCATGTGTGTGAGCACATCCCAGCCCAGTTACACGCTTTTAACCTGCTTCCAAGTTTTTCTGGGAGCCAAGGGCTGGCTGACCTGACCAAGGGCTTTGYTTGGCCTCCTGCCCTTCTCAGCTCTGCTTGCATATTCCAGCTGTAACCAGTGCCAGCCCAGTGCTGAGTGTTCCCAGCCTCGACTTTACCTGCCTCCTGTCACTCAGTCCTGCCCAACGGGGCATTCTCTCACTCATCCCAGTGCAGAGGTGCTCCAAGAACAGAAAAGCAGTGGGGTTCACCCACACACACACTAAGGCACGGTTTAACTCATGTCTGCACAAGTGAGGAGAGTAAAACTCACCCACCAGCCCAGCTCTGCCAGGCCCCTTGTGCTGTCCCCAGGCGAGGTGGCCCAGAGGCTGAGGGGGTGCTTGGGGCAGCTCAGCTCAGGAGAAACCCAAAGGCAGGAGAGCAAACTGGCCTCTTGCTTCTTCTGCCATTCAGGCCTTTCACCCTGTTTGCATGAGCTATTTGGGCCAGTGCCATCTCCAGTCTGAAGYCACTTCAGCGTGGACAAGTGCCCCAGTTCAGCAGGAATTCAATCCCGTGGGGAAGAGCCAAAACAGCCCTGYAGCCGAGCAGACGGCTCTTGGCTGTCCCCAAGGGGCTGCTGGCTTTGCCCCAGCATGTGAGTGCCTGGCACTGGRTTTGGAATGAGCCTTCCCCCATGTGCCGGGCAGAGCCAAGGCACAGCACTGCCAGCCTGCRTGACCTGCTCGGCAGCCCCTGCCCGTGTGTTCTCAGGGCCAGGACACTGCTGGTCTGGCACTGTCCCCACGGCTCTGTTTGCCCTCRGCCAGCAGCTTCACAGCGTGGCCTTTCACAGCCCTGCATGGGGGAAGTGATGGGGGAAAAGGACTGGCAGCAGGAGAGGTGCCAGCTCCCTGCCTGCTCCAGAAACCAGGCTGCTCGAGCCAGCCTCTCCGGAGAGCAGGAGCAAGCCCCAGCTCAAACAACAGAGACACAGGCAGGGAAAATCAAACTCTTGTTTGCTATGCCCACACYCTATTTGTCGCCACTCTGGGGTGCAGGAGGCCTGTGGGCCATGCAGGGACTGGTCCTGACAGGGCAAAGCTCTCCTGCCTGGTCCCAGGGCACACCACAGCAGGGCAATCGCCCCACACACAAACACAAGTCAAACACCCCCTGATTTGTACTTGGCCCCAAAGCAGCAGGTCCCAATGGCCCAGGCTAAGATCACACACCCTATCCAGAGGGAWTGCTTGCAGGGCAGGCAAATATCCCAAGGACAGATCGGCACCCCTTTGAAACCAGCAGGCAGACATGACTTAAACTGGACCCAAAACATGCACGTGACACTGGACCTGGTCTCTGTTTTAGGGAAACCGGCCAAGGACAGGGCAGCGAGTGACCTTAGTCAGAACCAGGTCCCTGATCCCCACGGAGCCCTGTTTGAGGTACCTGGCAGACCTTGCCCCTTGCACTCTGCCAGCAGCATTTCTGGGGAGAGGTACCGAGATGGGGACAGTGTGAGCTGCACTTACTGAACACCAGCACCACTGATTAACTGAGCTGTCAGCTGCGTTTCCAGGAACCTCATCTCCTGCTGYTGCCCAGCTGAAAACCCAGTTACTGCAACCCTTCAGGACTTCTGGGACACAAAGATGACTCAGGACCACATCACTACTCAAGATCCCAACTTTTGCTGTGAGCTGCCTCCAGCTACGTTCCASGGACATGATTATACCTTTGGCACCCAGGCTATCCTTTCCCAGAAATGACAGGCAGACACACAGTAAACAGATTTGATGCTGCAGTGGTCATACCAGCTGCTGATGGCAGGGRAATGGCCAGATTCCTACCAGGAGAATGAGGAGTTGCAGCAACTAGGAGACACCAGCACCTCAATCCGCAAAGCTGCCCTTTTTGAAGTGATTGATAGTGGCTGGGAGATATACAAGCCTTACAAGCAGAAGCATGAGTGCAGCAGTGACCCACTAACTCCACACGAACTTCTGCTGTCCTGAATGACCACCAGAACAGATGGAACTCAAAGTCAAGGGCTAAATTAACATAGTGGACACTTGGGGGATGTGTTACAGGGATGATCCATAAAACACAGGATTGATATTTGTGTGTTACATCAGAGGACAGGACAAGAGGTGGTAGGTAATGAGAACATATTGGACAGTGTGGGACCTGGGCATGATGTGAGTGGTTTGGAATAAGGGGTGGAAAATGCACTGGYTTTGGCTGGGATAGAGTTAATTTTCTTCAAAGTGGCTGGTATGGGGCTGTGTTTTGGATTTGTGCTAAAAACAGCGCTGATAACACAGGGATGTTTTTGTTATTGCTGAGCAGTGCTTACACAGATCCAAGGCCTTTGCTGCTCCTCACCCCACCCCACCAGAGGGGGAGGGGACACAGCTGGGACAGCTGACCCCAGCTGACCCAAGGGATGCTCCATACCATATACATGATATAAAGATGGGGTAAGAAGGAGGAAGGTGAGACATTCGAAGTGATGACATTTGTCTTYCCACATAACCGTTACACACRACGGAGCCCTGCTTTCCTGAGCAYGGMTGAACACCTGCCTGAACACCASGGGAAGTGGTGATGAATTCCTCATTTTGCTTGGCTTGTGGCTTTTGCTTTACTTATCAAACTGTCTTGGTCTCTACCCACAAGTTTTCTCACTCTTACCCTCCTGATTCTCTCCCACCAGGGSAGGTTGAGCAAGGAGCTGCGTGGGGATGAGCTGCTGGCTGGGGTCACACCACAACACTGTCCTACCCTCGTGGCTGGGTGTSGCTCTGAGCTCCTGCACAGCACAGTGTAAGGGATTAGGGCTCACATTTTGGGATCCTGCAAGTGCAGATCTGTGACCTGSTAATACATCTCCCTGCAATGACTGCGCTGTCACCTCCCTGTGTGAGTCATGCAAGAGCAGTGGGCAGGGTCAAGAGGGATTCGTAAAAAGGAGCTGTTAATCAGAGCTGATGACACCCCAGCAGCTGAGGAGGCTCTGTATGTATCTGACAGCAGGAGGGCAGGCAAGACCAGCTCCACTGCACAGTGGAACAGTCCCAKGCACACAACAGTCCCAGAGTGACGCACTGAGACGCGCTCCCCTCGTCACAGCACAGAGTTCTGGAAGGAACTGCTSCTCTAAATCATCTTCTGCACCCCCAGGCGTCCAGTCAGAGCCAGGCAGGGTTAGGGATAGTTCAGACAGAAGTGAATTCTGCCCCAAGAGTCCCCAAATGTTTTTTCAGTCACCCAGGAGATGCTACATCAGTGACCCCACTCCTAAAGGCTGCTTTGAAATGAAGGGCACCTCAAGTCACCACAGGCCCTGCAGGGCTGCAGTCYCTCCTGTGGCAGCTGGCAGCCCACAGCCAAGCCAGCAGGACATGAGGAATCCTAAAGAGGGATGCTCTGGTTTCCAGGGCTCTTTGCCCCAAAACCCTCCAGTGCCAGGTACCACATAAATGCTCCATGCTGGGTTGAGATGCACAACCAGACTTCCTACATACACCACCCTTATGCCCAAATGCCATCATCAGAGCACACCCACAGCCCCTGAGTGCATCCATCAGGCTCTGCCTTCTGCCTGGACTGCCCAGATGCTCTGCCTTGCCCACTGCACCCTTCCCCGCTGGCATCTGCTGACTGGCAGCAGTCGCTGCTCAGCTGCTGGCACTGGGCTGGTGCCACGGGGCCATGTGAGGACACGGCACGCTCAGTAGTCACACTGCTGCCTACATCAAAGCAGGAATCCCAGCCAAAGCAGCAAAAATCCCACTGAATCCCAAGAGACAYGCGGCGAGGTGCTCTCCTGCCGCCACAAGCTGCCCTAGTGACACTCTGCACTGCAGGGGAAAAGCTGCCCGGCTCTTCGCAGCTTTGTGCCAACTCCAGCTCTGCTCTGGTCACTGTCCCCTGCCTCTCTCTGTGAGCAGCTGCCCAGATCAGTCACGGGCTGTTTGTGTGGCTGCCTCACCTCTGCGGGACAGCCGGGTGTCTGCGTCCGTGTCCACGAAGAGCTTCATGCGGAAGAGATCCCGCACCTCCTGGCTGTAGAAGGCCAGAATGCCTTCGAAGAGCACCACGTCGGCAGGGTACACGGTCACGGTCTCCTCTTTCCTGCCGGGGGGAGGGACTGTCAAAATGTGCGGGGGAACAGGTGGGGAGCAAAAGAGAGGTTGGGAGGGGGRACAGCGGTGCTCCTAAGCACTGCTCCAACCCTGGGACACCACTGCTGCACCAGGGGGGCGACCGAGGAGGGGGCAGACCTACCCCACCGCCGTGAAGGGAATCCAAGGCATACGTACGCTTCCTGGAAGGATAAACAGCAAAGCRGGAAGCACACGAGCCCTTCTCCCCCCACCTTGGACAGCTGCTGCTCACAAGTGTTATGTGCCAAGCCAGAAAGCCCAGGAAAGCCTCTGCATGGGAATCGATGTGGCCAGCTGTGCTTCCCTGGGAAGCAGGCAGCACTTCCCTGACAGCACAGCGCTTTTGTGGGAATAGGAGCAGAGTCGCATCATCCACGACCAACACGGGCATGCAGAAACAAGCTGAACGCATGCAAGGGGAATGTTAGAGGAGCAAGCACTGCTGTCCTYCTCCTTTCCTGGCAGTGCCAGGGTGTCTGAGCCTGGAGTACTTGCTAAAGCTGCARACTCCGAGTTTATGGGGACAGGAGGCGTGGACAGGGAAAGAGAAGGGGAGTCATAACTCCCCTGCACTGGCGCCTGCATGTTGCAGGATGTCTGCATGGCTATGCAGCTTTCCAGACCCTCAGCCTGTGCCTGTATCTGCCTGGGATGCTCTAACCCAGGGGCTGGAGGAGTTAGGATGGAAACTTTGTGCTGGCAGGTTAGGCACCCAAGCAGGGGCGGGAGCTGGGCGAGGGCAGGGCTGGTGCGGCCCATGGGGYGTTAGCAGAGGCACGGCAAGGCAGGAGCAGCTGTTAGACCTGGAGTGGGAGACAAAGTCATAGACAGGAATCTGGACCGTCTTCCCTTCTGTGATCTCTTTGAGCGTTTTCACGATCAGCTCGTTGTCAAAGGCATCTGAGGAGAGAGGAAACGTTACCCGAGGCAGCTTTGMAACCTTTCCCACCCACCAAACGTTGAGCTTCGCCCAAGCCAGAGCTGCTGGCACCTCGCACCGGGGACACACAGACACGGGAGGAAAGCCCTGCACCTCCCCGGGGGCGAGGCAAGGCCTGGCTGTCCCGGAGCCACGGGGCTGGGTGGATCTGCACCAGCCTGGGATGTGGCTCTCAGAGATCAATACTGTCCTTGTAGGGCAGCCCTGACAGCCCGGGCACGGGAAAGCATCTCCTCCAGGGCTCCAGCCCCTGCAGAGACTGCAGCAGTGTTCCAGCATTGAGCTGCCGCACAGACAGGGCTCTGTTTGCTCAGTGCTCACTGCCTCTGGCCATTGTCCTCGTGGGGACGAAGGGACAGCAGCTCTGGAATTTCCCCATGGAGCCCAGAGATGGCTCAAAGAGCCCCTGTTGTAGGGACAGGGCAGGGTCCCCTCGGTGGAAGGGTTTGCCAAGCAGCTGCACAGCTGGTTCTTTCCTTGAATGAGAACACAGAGCTGCTGGCTCCAAGGACTCTGCCAGGCCAGATCTCTCTGGGCCTGACTCAGCTGCACCAAAAACCAATCTGTTCCTCTGCAGCCTGCTCTTGTGAAGGGTATTGGAACAAGATGACCTTTAAGGTCCCTTCTAACCCAAACTATTTGACGGTTCTATGAAAAAGGTGTTCAAACTGGGGGATGTTTTTGCAGGAAGAAGATCTTAAGGAGTTTGAGGGTTCATAACCTGCTCTTTCTCATCCCAGACAATGCACCCCATTTCTTCTCCAAGAGACACAGAGCAGGGGACACAGGTGCTCCTCAGCCACCCTGCTAGGGATGAAGCCACTCCTCCAGAGCTTACTTAAGGCACCCACTCCCATCCCATGTGGATTCAGAGCCCCAATGTCCATGCAGGCTCTTTGCTGCYGCAGCTGGGGGTCCCACTCCAACCCTCACACCACAGTGCATGGCAGAGCCCCAGTGMTGTTCTCCATTCACCTGGGTGGTCAAAATTGAACTGGCCTTTGAGTGCTTTGGATTTCTGCTCKGAGGTGAGGACCCGGTAGAAGCTGTCTTGGCTCACAATCACCACCTGCTTCTGGCGATAGTCCACCTCGTTCTGGCCCAGCAGCTGGACGATCTTGGAGCACACTGACGACTGGGAAAGGAACAGCAAAGGAAGCACATCAGCAGCTGGCASAGGGAGGATGTCCCCAGGTAACACCCACTCCTGCTTGCTGGACCTCCAGCCAGGAGTCTGTGGTTTTCCCAAAGGCACAGCCCAAAGCCACTGAGGGAAAAGTGCTCCAGAGGCATCACCATGGTACCCTTTAGTGTGACAGCAACACTAAGTTTGCTGCCTGCCACCCTCTCCTCCGCCCCTGTGGCCTGCCCACAGTTCCTATTCTGGGCATAAGTGGCAGCAGGGAACAGTTGGCTCCTGCTGGGGTTCAGCCACATGCCCAGGGGCCCCAATCACACCAGCCAGCCAGGCAGCTCCCCAAGGAGCAGAGCTGCRTGGGGCACCAGGGCTGAACCTCCTCCCTGAGAAAGCAGCACTGGCTCCTCAGCCCTAATGCAGCCCAGAACCCCACTGCAATATGAGAGAATCCTCAGAGGGAGAGCAAACAAAGCCCAGGATGAGAAGGCACGAGGAAGAGAGCCTTGGGACTTAATCAGGGATCTCTGCCACAGCTGCCAGGGCTGGGAGGAGCGAGCACATCCTGGTGCCTGTTGGCACAGCGAGGCTCAGGGCACTGCAGAGTCAGCGGCTCAGGAGCCACGTGGCCCTGGCTGCCGAGCGCTGCTGGCACAGGGACCGGGCACCTCACACTGCACATGGAGCAGAGGGTGGCTGGCACCAACCCTGCTGGCACYAGGGCAGGCACTGGCTGTGTGGCTGCCATTGCGACATGACCCAGAGCACAGCTTGGGGGACAATTCCCAAAGCCTGCCCCAGTCCCTTCTCCTYAGCCATGAGAGTCCTTGGCTGCTGTGCAATGCACTGGTGGTAAATGCATCGCTGCCTGGCAGCCAGCACTGCCCTGGCCAGTGAGAGTCAAGGTCAGGYTCTGCTCCTGCCCCTTGGCACCCAGTGCTTGGGGCAAAGGAGGTGTTCCTGTGCAAAGTGAGCTGCTTCCCCTCATGGGAATCACACTGGCTGCAAATGCCCAGCCGAGCTGCTCCTGGCCCCAGTCGCCAAAAATGCTGAGCCTCCTACCCTGCAAAGAGCAGTGTGCTTGCCCCAGCCTGCCTACCCCAGCCTGCCAGTGGCTCATTCCACACTCCCACCTCCTGGAGCCAAATAGGCTCCATGCCTGGCTGGCAACCTGCAGCCACAGAGCTGAAAACAGCGCTGGTGAGAGGTAACAGGGAGGGGAGTGCGTGCCTGGCAGAGGAGGTCACCCCGGCAGGCAGAGGGCAAGGCTGTTTGCCTGAGAAGCTGGAAGAACTGACAGCATTCCCGTCTCCAGAGACTGTCTCTTCCCTCCAGGCCAGGCTGACCTGACTTGGCTGCGACCACTGGGCTGTGACTCAGCCCCAGCCTAGCTGGAGAGACTCAYACACAGCTCTGCTGCGGAGAGAACCGGCTCTGGCTGTACCACAGCGGTCTGGGCAGCCCTGGGCACAAATTCAGGCTTCAGGTCAGGGATGGGGTCTTCTGAGCATGCCACCTTCTTCTCCTGCCTCTCCYAGCTGGCAATTTGTGCTTCCAGAGCCACACTGGCAGCACTGCCTGGCAGCAAGCTGCTCCCACCCAGAACAAAGCCCTGCAAGTCCGTGCCAGTCACTYGCCCTTCGGCACACACTGACAAAGCCGGAGTCTGCTCTCCGTTTCCTCTGTTTTCTCTCTCCCCACATCCTTYTCTGGCCTGCATCAACCCTACGGCTTATCCAGCTGTATCCCATAGGTYTTGCAAAACCAGGGTGTGTTCGGTGCCTCTCTTCACTTTTCCTGTCCACTCTCTCCCCCAGTCCCTGCTGCTTTCCCGTGCAGCACCGGGACACAGTGCAGCGGAGTTCAGCCTTGGCCACAGGTGCTGAGCACACCAAACTTCCCAGGCCTTTTGCCATTAGGAATAAACCAGCTTTCAGCACAGCCACCCAGACAAATCCCCAGATTCCATGTGGATCTACACCAGAAACTGCTTTCCCCAGCCCAGGGGAGGGAGCAGGGCTCCAAGCAACACGTGGATTTGCATTCACTCTCTCCCCATGGATCTCAGCACGTGGATGGGCAACAAAATCATTTCAGARCATCAGCCAAACAGTGCCAGTCTTTCTTCTAACTTATGCACACTGATCTTATGCAGAAGAGTCTCTATCAGCTCTGAAAATCATCCTCCACATGTCCCACAACTTGAGACACCCGACGGTGAGAAAAACCCAAGGAGAAAGTATCCCTTGRCAGCAGGAAACAGATTGTATCCCAGCTGCATTTGCCATCCAGGGCTCTGGGGTGGATGGTGCCTCTTGGAAAAAGCAGCCTGGCAGACACTATGGACCCTTCCCCTTTCCCTGGTGGGCTCTGGAGGGGACRCAGAAGTGCTAGGAAAAGACAACCACAAGGACATCCTGCTCTCAGTTTCAGCACACCATAGTGCCTGGGTGAGCAGGGATGTCACCTCCAGCCTCTGGGAAGAGGCACGCACGTCACCTTGGTCCTGCAGGTGTGGGCCAGGCACTGCTCACATATTAGCTGCATTAAGTGCAGCAGAACATAGGGTCAGGGCATGTTCCTCCACCCCAGTGCTGTGTTCAGCTTGCCTTAGTAGGGCAGCAAACCTCAGTGAGCTCCAAGTGAAGGTGTTTCCCTTTCTCACCACCATTTGTGATAGGAACAACAATGTCTCACACGGGGCAGACACTGATCCCAGCCTGAACAACTCCTACAGCTGGACCGGCCCTTATCCCCTTTGGTTGATAAACAYCCACTGTTAAGGAGGAAGAAAAACCAGAAACAGAGAGCTTGGAAACTCCCCTACACAATGGGAACAGAAACTCCTGGCCTCAGGAAGAGTCCCCCCAAATAAATGACATATCCCTAAACCAGCGCAGCATGCATGTGTGACTGTSAAAGTTCCACCAGTAACTGGAAATTACCACAGCCAAGCTTTGGGGAGACCCAGGATGCCCAGTAAGAGCAAGAATAGAACATGACTCCAAAGCACTGTGCCAGTGTGCATCCAGCCTGGATGCAGGGGACACATGCTGACAACATGCACTTAGCACCCACTTGAAGGGGCAGCCTGGGCTCAGATTCCTTCCTTTGCCAATTCCTAAYTGCTTCTCCCAGGGACAAAGAAAACAATTGTTTCTCCTCCAAGGAGCCCAGGAGTAAAGAGGATGACTTGAGAAAGGTGATGTGATCTCAGTGCACAAGCCCTAGGATCTGAGCCCCATCACCAGCTGTGCCTTACAGGATTCATCAAACACCGGTGATTCAGCTGCAGCAGACTCCCAGCAACAGGATGCTTTCTCAAGCAAAAGCTTTCCCCTCCTCCAGAACTTGGTTAAAACTAAATATAGCCAGGACCCAGCAGCCTSCGAGCCTCCCTGGTTGCCAAGCAGACCTTTCCCATGGTAGCCACACGGCACGGCTGCAAGACTTTCCAAGAATGCGGGCAGGGAGGGACCCCGGCTCCTGCCATCGGTCATGACTTCCCACACACTGCAGCGAGGGGAACTCGGCCCCAGGTAGGAGCAAACCCCCGGAGCTRCCCTCCCCCAGGCTTTGTGCTCGAGCTGCTCCTGGGAAAGCTGTGCAAACCAACCCACACCTCACCCAGATCCTGGGGAGGGAGGCATCAGCACAGCACCACGAGCGAGAGCTCCGAGAGGTTATTCCTGAACAGAAGCAGCTGCAGCTCCCCTTGCAGGACTCCTCCTCTGAACCAAGCACACAAACAGCCAGTGTTCAAGGAAGAAGCACAGCTTTATTCTGCTGGGAAGGGAAGATTCAGAGGGCACCTGGGGAAGAAATCCAACATGTTTTCCCAAAAGGAGAGAGGTGGAACACAGGGGAAGAAACTCCACAGACGGGTGTTTGGAGGCCTACCTCTGACATTTATTTGGAATATATTAATTACATTTAATTCATATTCACTCATGGCTTATAGCCAGCTGCTCAGATATTCTTCAGGAGTTGACTAATTCCCCAACATTATTATGCAGATTATCCCACAATCCCTCTTGGGTAGCTCTGATCAGCCAGYGAATTATGACTTCCGATGGGTATTAAGGAGAAAGCTGATGGACTGTGCCACACTCAACCATCCTGAACCACCATGAGAAGGGGCCAGGCAGGACACAGCTGATGCCTCCAGCCCCAGGCTTGCTGTGGCAGTGTTTCTGCCCCTGGAGAGGGTAAGGCCTGTCCTGGGTTAGCAGGAACTCCTAAGCCCTGTGCAGGTGAGGATGCTAAAACCCACATGCTGAGAGCAGTCTGTCCATCCCCAGGGGCACTACAGGGGGATGTCCAAGTTCCCATTCCAGYTGCAGGGACAACCTCTCATCTTCTTAGGGACTCCAGATAGGACACCCAGCAGAAGTGACTTACCCAGAAAAAAGAAAGCCCCAAAGAAACACTGAAGCTGCCAGATCCCTCAGGAGGAGGAAAAGGGTTGTGCAAAATGAGAGGCATGTGCTGGGCTCCAGTATGGAAGGAGGAGAGGCACAGTCTCCTGCCACTGCTGCAGGCTGCTCACCCCAAGCCAAGCCGCTTCTCATGAGGACAGTCCTCTCCAACAGAGCAATGCCCTTGGCCCACAGCACAGCCAGGAGCAAGGACAGACWGCAGCAGTCACATCCCACCGGGAGAGGAGCCCAGAGGTTATCTCCAGGGACACCACTGCCATAACGCCCTTCCTGCAGGATCTGGATGCGAGCAGGCTTGGCAAAGGCTAGAAATGGCTTTGCACCCGCAGCAGCCTTGTTGGAGTGTCCTCATCACACCTTTGTGGATAAAACAGTCTCCAGTTTTGTGGTCTGACAGGATTTTCCCTCAGATCAAGCATAAGGAACCACTGTAATTATTTGTTTCATTTCTCTGCTGTCCTCTATAGCACRCTGCCCTTATCTCCTGCAGCACATGAGTTACAGATGTTGGTCTCTTCTCGAAGGTTATGGCAATTATAGTGTACCARGAAGAGCTTGGACTGGGATGACACACTCAATAAAAGACACCAAACTGGGAAGGGTCTCAAGGGTATCAGTCAAATGTCTGCCTGTGACTGCAGAGAGCCAGTTCATGACCCACACTGTCCTTTCCAGTCTGAATGGAGCACATACGTACAGCAACTCCCCGACTGGAAACTTACTATTCTCGTACCAAAATCCTGGGCCTCCACCCAGAGCATTCTCAGGCAAGTTCACCATCCCTGCCTCTCCCTCTGTGAGCCACAGGCCAACCAGCGCAGGAGGGGATAGCCAGGTTTCTATTCACTCACCCTGGGATACTGTGCATGTGATCAGCAATCCCGGGCTGGAGCATAAACAGGCACACACAGAGGCTCCAAACACAGATTACGTGCAGGGAGGAAAACAAGCCCTCTAAAACAATCCCTCCCAATCCTCTGATTTTAGGGACAGGATATTTTTCTCAAGCCCCTGCTGCAAACTCCATAGCCCAGAGCTGGCTGAGC
The DNA here is from genome assembly GCF_030028575.1 of Malurus melanocephalus. NCBI lineage: Eukaryota > Metazoa > Chordata > Aves > Passeriformes > Maluridae > Malurus > Malurus melanocephalus. Next base: position 162,042 of record NW_026623836.1, on the reverse strand, counting down.
CCACRGGACTGTGGTAAGCAGGCTCCATAACGAGCACATATTCCATCAGTAACAGGAAAGGGCTGAGCCATCAAAATRTTCTGTGGATCAGTCTGATCGGGGCTGGCACAGAACAACGTTCTACTAGAAAGTTTGACGAGTCTCTAGCACACGTTGACACCAGTGTTTAACAAGTCAGACCTTGTGATGCAGGGTTCCTGCCAGCCACGAACGAACGTCACCAGGAAATGGTGCTGAACCGGCACAGGGCTGCTGCAATTCCTGTTAGGCCCCCTCCTGCGGGGAGTCATTCCCAGATCTCCCCTGGGCTTCTCTGCCAGCTTCCAGGTGGTGATATCATGGCAGTGACCCCCAGACCCCCCTTGCTGGGGTAGAGGACTGAGCTCTGTCACAAAAGAAGTTCCATTCAGAGATGGAAGTGCTTCATGAAGCTCAGGCCGCTCCTTCCCTGRGGGCCAACACTGGCTGTCCCACCCTGGCTGGGCAATTCCACTCACTCTTCCAGCCTCAGGCAGCCCTCCCAGTGTCAAAGTGCCTACTGGAGTTAAGTGAAAAGCACACCTGGCTGAACACAGGCTGCAATCTTGGTGCTCTGCAGGCTGGAAACTCTGAGGCTGCATGTTCAAACAGACATTGGGAACTTGATGTGCTAACTCAAGACCCAAATGATGCAACTACAGAGCTTCAGCGGCACCCAGATTCAGCCCTCACTATAATTTGAGGGATGAGCAGCCAACCAAAGCAAGCAGCCCTTTAAAAACTTGTCTTCTCTCACAAGCTCCTCTTGGAAGGGAGCAATCAGCACCTCACTTCACATGGGGACAATTAAAGCTTCAGCCTGAGCTCTTTGAGCTCTTCCCACCCCTGCAGCCACCCCAGCACCAGATGCTGCCAGGAACGAGCTGCTCCAGCACTGCTGGCAGAGCTGCAAGGTCCCAGCAGCTAAGCYGAAGTGAGGACACCGGAAGAGCTTAAGGAGGTGAGGAGGTATCCCAATGTTTCCTAGCTCATCTCAGAATKCTGCTGAACTTTCCTCCAGCCTGCAGCCTGGGTCTGCCTGCCTTGTACGCTGCAGAGTCCTTGGTAGTCGGGGATCTCTTGCAGGAGCAAGGGAAGAAGTGGCTAGCACAAAGGCCATGGGAGTAAGAGGGAAACAAGAACTCTAGCAAGAGCACTTGAGAGCAGATAGAATGAACCAGCCTGGTAATCCCTCTGAAGAAATAAGGCAGTTGCAGTCCTCTTCAGGTTTGATACAGGATGGGGGTCTTAATGCCAAGTCATTTCCACCCATTGAAACGGCAGCAAGCCTTGTCCAGGCTACACAGTGCCTGGATTTCAGAGGACAGCAAGCTTTTGGGAAGAGCCTGTCCCAGCTGAGCTGACTCAAAACAGCCACTGTGCCGCTGGCACTGCCCTTGCGGAGGCTGCGGCATCTCAGTCTGCCCAGGACCKCTGCGGCTCCCCAGTTTTGTTCCCAACAGAACAGTCCAGATTTCTTTCCAGATTCAAAAACCAGGAAAGCACTCAGAGTTCTACCCCCTATTTGAGTGGCCAAAGTTGCTCAAGCCTCTTTTGGTCACTATGGAAGAGTGCTCAGCCTTTGAACTYGGGTTCTCACAGATTTGCCTTTAAGGAACACCAGGCAAACCAACCCCAGGTCTTTAGGAAGGCTGGGTGCTTCCAACAGCAGCTTCCCCAGGGCACCACACGACACAAGTCAGCAAGCTACAAAACATGATCTTGTCCTTCCAGAGCCTGACCGTGCTGGTACACCAAGAGGGATGGAAGGGACTCTGGAGCCTGTTATCCCCATGYCAGACCCAAAAGCAGCAGTGGGAGGAGCTGGGGGGGAGCCTTGGAAGGCAAATTCCCTCCGTTATCTTTGGGCTGGTGTGCCGCCAAAGGGGCGTGCTGCGACAACAACCCTCAATTGGTGTCAAGGCGAGTCGGATGGATTTGTCGCTTTCCCAGTGGGAAAGGTGCCTGCTTTGCTTTCCTGCTAGCACTGTTTTCAGCCAGAGCTGGCACACTAGCACAGCAGCCCCTGGGCTGGATTTTGGCTGCAGGAGAGCCCTTAGCTAAGCAAACCACATCAGCCTCTGCTGCTTTCCCAAAACGTGCTGCAGCACAGGGCACTGTCACCAGCCAGTGGGGGGACAGCCCCCCACACCCCTGCCTTGCAGCTGCACCAAATGTCAATCTGAGGGGCTGTGGGCACAAGTCCCAGGTCCTTTTTTCCTGATGCTTGGGTTTTTTTGCCAGCATGTGTCTTGCGGTCTTTTCCCACCAAGTTTGTAGTGACCTGCTGGATTCCCTTCAACGGACAGCACTGCACAGARGTTTTTTAGCAGCCAGCAGTCACTGGAAGGGGGAAAATCAAAGCTGAGAGACAGGAAAAGCCAGTTAGTACATCTCCCTTGCTAGAAAGGACCATTTCCCTATTTTTTTCCTAAGGCAGCCTGCTGCTCTTAAGCATTTTCACTGTGAAGTTGAGAACCACTATGGTGTATTGTACTGTAATCACTGCTTTTACCTTGTGGGCCTGAGACACAGTGTTCAGAGACATAACAGTTCAGCAGCGCCAGACACGATGTTATTGGGACAACTACAGAGAGGCAGACCCACGCATCAGAGAACAGACAAACCCAGCGTGTTTGAGTCACCAGGAGCTGTACTGCAGGAACAATCCAGCTTTGGTTCCCACTGGAGTAGACTTATCCTCTCTCACCATCCCTCCCCCGTTATAGCTGGATTTTTCTCCCTTGCAGCAGCAACAGCAGTCCAACAATCAATAGGGTACTCAGAGGTATCCTTAAAACACTGGGCTGAGGTACAGCCATTGGGTTTACACCATCCTTCAGGTGAAAAAGGGATCCCCCTTCAAACACGGATCCAACGAGAGATCTGAGGCTCATCCTTCTCCTGTGCCAGCCTACATTCAGTTTCCTTAATTTAGAAATATTTCACAGGTATRGCTACTTCAAAATCTATTAATCCGCTCCAAAACGCTTCTTAAAAACACAGGTAGAACATGCTGCCCTGCATACAAGCGCTGATGAGCTGTAGAGCTGGTTTTACGGCTCTTAAATAAGAAGGAAAAAAAAAAAGGCAATTTTCGTGTTAAGAAAGTGACCTAGCGAGGTTAAACAAATACAGACAGACACACCGTATGAAACAACTAAAATAAATTGCTGAGAAGCCGCAGGGCTGCCCTGCGCTGCAGTTTGGGTGTAGCAGCCTGCCGGGAACACCCGCATTGCCCCGGCGGGTGRCTGCCCCGTCCCCGCAGCCCTCGCCCCGCTCCGCTCCCACCTGCCGCTGCCAAGGGCCAGCCCCTCCCGGCTCAGCAGCCAGGAGGTCGTTCTGCCGCCGTGAGTCAGCATTTGCTGCAGAATTCCCGCTCCTGCTACCCCCAAAGTTGGGCACAGAAGGGCACCCCCGTGCACGACCGACAACACTGGGGGGGCTAAAAATTAAAAAATTGCATCGCCCCCGAGGCGCCTGGCGGGGCGGGCAGCCCCCGGGGTCGGTGCAGGTGAAGGTGGACAGGGAAAGCACTGACCACAGCCACGAGAAAGATTCTGTAGGGGGGATGCCACCTATATCCCGGCCGAGCTGGGGCCACCCTTGCTCCGCGCAGCCCCAGCTCTATCGGCTGCCTCCCGCTTCTCGGCGATATAGAGGAACACAAGGTCCTGGTCGGAGAGAAGGAGCGAGTAATTCCCACACCCACCCCGCACCCCGCTCCACGTGTCCGCGGGGCTCCGGCCGCCGCCCGGGCAGAGGCCTCGGGGGCCGCGCTGCCTCGGCCGGCTCGTCCTTTCGCGGGCAGCCAGCGAGCCCGCCCGGCTCCATCCGCATGCCCGGCACCCACCCCGAGCCCGCGGCCCGGCACGGAGCAGCGCACGTGGCGGGGCGGCCGCTCGGACCCGCCGTGCTGCCATGTGGCCGCCGCGCCCGGCATGGGGGGCCACCCCACGGAGCTCCCCCGGCCCCAGCGGGGCTCCCCGCCGACCCCCCGCACCTTGCCGCTGGCCGTGCCGCCGCTGACCCCGATGAGAAAGGGCTCCCCGCCGCTGGGCTGCCCCTGCTCCTCCAGCCGCTGCTCGCTGTCCCCCGCCATCCTCCCCTGCTCGCCGCCGCGCCTCCTCCGCCTTCGCTCGCCGTGCGGGGCTGGATTTATCTGATGAGTCAAGGGCCTTCCTCCCCGCCTGGTTCACATCCCCGGCGCTGCGGCTCCCTGCCAGGTGCTGCCGCAGCTGCACATGCTCCGGCCCAGCCCGCCGGCGGGCGGCACTGCGGCCACATGGGCCCGCACCGCGTCGCCGCCCTCCGCCCGCCCGCGGACAAAGGCGCTGCGGCCGCACCGCGCTCCGTGCCCGCACCGACTGCCTGCGCCTCTCTGACCGGTCCACTTCATCCTACAGAGCCCTGGGACTACACCACTGCTGCGACCACCACACGGTGGGCCCCGGCAGAACCTCTGTTATTTGTCTCCCACGCTGGCCAAGAAGGCCAAGGGCATTCTGGCATGGATTAGCAACAGCGTGGCCAGCAGGACCAGGACAGTGGCTGTCCGCCTATGCTGGGCACTGGTGAGGCCACATCTCGAAAACTGGACTCAGCTTTGGGCCCCTCATGACCAGAAAGACATTGAGAGGCTGCAGCATATGCAAAGAAGGACAAGGGAGCTAAGAAAGGGTCTGAAGCACAAGGGTGGGGGGCCTCAGCCTGGAGAAAAGGAGGCTTAGGGGGAGCTTTATTACTCTCTACACCTGAAAAGAGATTGAGAGTTGGCCTTTTCCCTCTATGTAACAAGAGATAGGACAAGAGGAAATACCTTCAACTTATTCCAAGSTTTGAATGGGTAGATTGAATATTATGAAAAATTTCTTCACCCAAAGGATGGTTAGGTGTTGGAACAGACTACCCAGGGAAATGGTGGAGTTGCCATTCCTGGAAACAKTCAAGAACCATGCAGATGTGGCACTTGGGGACACTGTTTCATGGTGATCAGTGCTGGGTTAATGGTTGGTCTYGGTGGCCTTAGAGGTCTTTCCCAGCCTTAATGATTCTGGGATTCTCCCACCCAACCTGSGCCCTGTTCCTGTGAGCAAACTAAAATTATTGTTAACRACMCAAATTGAGGAATAAAAATTATGCTTAAGTCTTTGGCAAATGGGACCTGTCTGGGGAGAGCTATGGAGGCCAGGATTCAAAGTCAAAATGACCTCAACAAAATGGAAAAAGGATTGATAATATGTAGGGTGCAAGTCACGCAGACAAATGTGATAATGATCTGTGGCAATGTGAGATAGGAACCTGCTGGCTAGCTGGGCCTTTTACAGATAAAGATCTGGAGTAGAGTGGATCAAAGAGTTAATTGATGGTGCTGCTGTGCAAAAAGCAAACATCCCATTGGGGCATATAAACATCCACAGGTATCATGTTTTGAGAAAGGTGAGGCTTGGTGGAGAGACTCCAGTGGGGACTCGGGAACAGCGCAGGGTCTGGCTTTGTAGAGGGACTGCAGGAACTATCTGTGTTTAGTCTGGGGAAGATCTCTGCTGGSTGTAAGGCTGTGGGGACATGATAACCATTTTCAAATACATAAAAGACTGCCCCAAATAGAAAGGGCCTACGTTCTCTTACCCTTGGGGATTAAAAGAAAATATTGCCAGCTCAACACTGTAACACTTAATTAATTCAGGGACATTTTATAGGGGTGAAAATGGTTAAATTCTAGAAAAGGTTGTTTAGGGAGAGTAMGGACTTTCCACTTTTAAATCTGAGGATTAAAAAAAAAATTAAAAAGCAGTAGGCATGCTCCTGTATAGAAACTGTTTAGTAGAGCTGGTCCTGTGTTGGAGCAGGAGGCAGACCAAGCAATGCCCCAAGGTTGCTCCCAGCCCTCTTCAGAGGATTAGAACTTGCATTTAGGTTTTTAACTTCCCACTTCAATACAGCAAAACAGGTGTGGAGATGTTTGCCAGACAGGTCCCATGTCCCAGCCCTCATCACACAGGATGTGAGAGGACCTCCTGGGAAGCCAAGGCCCCTGTCTGCCCACTGCTTCCAATTCCTCTCCAGCRGTGCCATGGGAGCATGGCACTGCCTGTGGCTGCTGTCAGGGGAGGAAGTGCTATATGTGGATGAGAACTTCCTGCACGGATGAATTCCCGTGGATTCCCATGGCCCCATGCCAGTTTCCAAGCACTGACCATGGGCACAGGTCCTGTGCACCCCACTGGGAGCCAGGAGCTATTAACAGCTCTTCTTTCCTACTCCAACACTGACACAGCTGTATCTGAACAGCAAAACCCACTTAGTGAAACCTCCAGGTTATTTGGTTCTCCTCATGCTTGCTCTTACTGCTGCCCTGCTTTATGACAGTCCAAATCCTCTGCTGTGCTGCAGCTGCTTCAGGCTGTGCTGCCTGTCCTGAGCCTCTCCATAGATGCTCATYGTGGCATTTCACCTCCAGGTCCCCTTATTGCTGGACCTGTGGCAGGAGCAGGCACACCTGCAGGGGGAAGGATAAGTAAATGCTCCTTGATGGGCCCTGGAGGGATACGAGCTAAGGATGTCCAAGGCTTATTTATACAAAACACAAAGAGAACTTACAAAGATTAAGTTAACAGCTYATTGAAAACCAGGCCAGGGCTGTGGATTAGAAGTGAATAAAATCCAAGTCCCAGTTAGTTTAAGATGKCACCTTTCCTCCAAACTGAAATTTTTACATACCCTTTAACTGCCTGTTGGTCACTAACACACTGTGCAAAGCAACTGAATCTTTTGTTCACTTTAAGTTTGGAGACTTCAATATATAAAATCTGCTGGGATGGTGTGTCTCTCTAATCTGGTTCCAAGGTTGTCTCCATAAATATTACCACTTCTATATCTAGAAAGTTTGCAGAATACACCAGCCCCTAACTCGGGTAACCAGAGCTATGTATTATGCAAATACCTTCCTTTTTCTCATATCCCAGGCTGGTAGATCAAATCAGACTGCACCCAACTCTCATCTGTCCTTTACACGTTGATCAAAGCACAGAATGCTGTTTTGAAAAGGAAATGCCATTGAGGGTAATATGCCGTGTGTTGTGGGAAAAAAGGATCTGCTGATAAGGATCCTGGTGTGATTCAAAATGACAGGATGAAATTACAAAGAGCCCGTTGTCACCTCTACCTCCAGTTCAAAGCATGGACACTRGAGTGGAAAGAGATTCATGTCACTATCTCCTCCTGGCCTGGGTTTGCCAAAAGACCCCATTCAGTATCAATAACTGATACAATGTAAATAATTTCCCACAGCAGCGTRAGAGAAACTATTTCAAAATATTCTTTGATAGATGCTGATGCACCTCACAGCCAGGAAGGCCAGGGAGCTCTAAAGAGAGGGAGAGAGGGTGGAGGACAGCATACAGCACAGGGAAATTCATGAGGTGGCATAAAATAATAAAGAACYRCAGARTGGACTGGGTTGGAAGGGACCTTAAAGATCATYTCATTCCAACCCTCCTGCCATGGTCAGGGATACCTTCCACTAGACCAGGTTACTGCAAGCCCTGTCCAGCCTGGTCTTGATGCTTCCAGGGATGRGGCATCCACGGGTTCTCTGGGCAACCYGTGCCAGTGCCTCACCACCCTCACAGTAAAGAATTTCTTCCTTATATCATATGTCCTGCCATATCACCAAGCATTAATATTGCCCCGCTGCTCACCCCAAGCTGAAATATCCATCCTCATTTTCATCCCTGTCTGCCAGATGGCTCTCAGTCCCATGTCGCTGACATCCAGTTCTCAGTTCTGCCCTAGTGTTGCAGGACACGTGTCCCTGTGGCCAGACACGGTGCTGGGGCTTTTTTCCCGTGCATAGCTGCACCTCTCGGTGACGTCTGACTCAGCCACCTGCACACATGTGGCTCTCTAGTTTACTCGTGTGCCTGTCCCTGGGCTCGGAGAATTTGTTTGCTATCTGACCTCATGCCCTCGCTGCTTGCGCTGTCTTCTCCGAACTGCAGTTCCTCCCCCTCTTTCTGAATGGAGTGTTTAATTTAAGGGCGATGGGTTTTTTCCTTTCCCTGTTTTTCACTCAGCTCTGCCCAAATAATCCCACAGTGCATCACTATCACCGACAGCAAACTCCTCCGTTACGTAAGGAGAGGCACAAACCTGCCCTTCCCTGCCTGCCCTGTTTCCTTTTCTGTATTTCTGCTTTCTAGGTCTCCTCACCCCATTACAACCCTTGGATTTGGTCTAGTTCTGCTGTTCCAGGTGTAACCACTGGAGCCTCAATAAAAGYCAATTAGTCTCTCTGCCAAATCCTTGCCATTATTGCACTGTCCTCGTTAATGCACTTCTTAGTCTTCATCCCATCCGTAAATATTTTACACACACAGAGCAATGGGAGATTTAATTTGCTGTGAATCACAGAATGCTGCACTCCACTGCTGACTGTGCAAGGAGCATGTGGGACAGCAACAGCTGCTGGTAAAARGCAGGCAACAATATTCTGAAATATTTGATCCCAGAAACTGGGGACGCACTAACAGGACATTCTCTAATATCTCCTGGAGGGATGCACTGACAGGGTATTCATAGAATCATAGAATGGTTTGGCTTGAAAGAGACATTGACGATCATCTTGTTCCATCTCCCTCCTATGGGCAGGGACACCTTCCACTAGACCAGCTGCTCTGAAACCTCTCCAGGTTGAACACTTCCATTCACACCACTAGCAAATTAACCCAGGACCGAGTTTTAGGCTTCTCCAAGCCAACCTTTTTCCGAGGGTTATGTTAAGCGAAGCAAACACCTTGTGCATCTCCTCTGGTACATCGCAGCAAGGTGCAGCGAGAGCAGAAACACAAACTATAATAGCGTCAAACTGCATACACCAGGGGAGGCTTAGGTCGGACATTAAGATGGATTTCTTCATAGAAAAGATGATTACATATTGGAACGGGCTGTCCCTGGAGGTGTTTAAGGAAAGACTGGACATGCCACTGAGAAGTCCGGTCGATATCGTGGTGTTGGATCACAGACTGGACTCGGGATGACCGCGGAGGTCTTTTCCAACCTAATTGATTCTGTGAACCTCTCCGCGAGCCCTTCACCTGGCGCGGCACCACCACACGCAGGTGTGCGGGACTCCGGAGCGCTGGGACAGGAGCGGGATCCCCGCGCCCCGCAGCCATGACAGCAACCCTCCCTCAGCGCCTTTGGGCGGGCGGGAACCCCCGCCACGATTGACAGCCGCCTCACCCAATCAGAGCAGCGCTCGCCGCCACGATTGACAGCCGCTTCACCCAATCAGAGCAAGCTCGCCGCCATGATTGACAGCCACCTTGCCCAATCAGAGCAGCGCTAGCCGCGCCTTAGCCCCTCTCCCTTCCCGCGGCTTCTCTCTCGGCCGGCGTCGTCAGCCGGAAGCGCAGATGGTCGCTTCCGGGCGTTGCTGGGCAACGCGGGTGGGCAGCTTCCGGGTGGCGGTGCACTTCCGGGTTGGCGGCGGCGTTGCCGGGTCGGGGGCGGTGGCGGCACCACCATGAGCACAATGTTCGCCGACACCCTCCTCATCGTGTTCATCTCCGTCTGCACCGCGCTGCTGGCCGAGGGTGAGCCGGGGAGGGCGCGGCTGTGTCCGGGGGCGGCTGGCAGCTCCCCCGAGTGTTGACAGGGAGCGGGTGAAGGGGTGGGGGCGAAGGGCAGGTGAGTGTGAAACGGGATTCGGTGATTCGGGGTTACCTGAACCTGCTCCCGGGCACCCTTGAGGACAGCGGTGAATCACTCCCGAACAGCGCTCAGCCCTGTTGCAAAGCGGTGGGAATTAGGGTTGTTCCCTCCAGGAGGACATGGTGGATTTCCACCATAGCTATTTAGGGAAGGATGTGAAGAAATCGCCTGACCCTGCAATGATGGTGGCTTAGGCTGCTTGAAATATTTTTTAAATATTTAAATGGTTGAAATTGGTGCAGCTTTTTAAGGCTGTGTTGGATAGGTGCCTTTTTGGATAGTCACAAGTCACAGATCTTCTTCACAGTATTGTGTTTTATCTCTAAATCACCTTTATCCCCTCTACCCCCAAATCTTCATCCCACAGCTGCAAAACCCTATGCATGCGAGGGCAGGAAGAATCCCCAGTGGAATGTGGCCTTCTAGGAGCCCTGGTGCTTGGATTTTTGGGGTCAGGAGGTGTGCACATCCTCTGCCTTTCACACACGAGCCTGTGCTGACCTCGGAAGTGTTTACAGGGTTCTTTTCTCTGCAGCTGGTGGTTCCACTTGGCAGCGCAGTCCTGATGTCAAGCCAAAGCCAAAAAAAAAAAGAAAAGGGTGTCAGAAGTTTTGTGCAGGGGATGACTTTGAACTGCTCACAAACCCGGGGTTCTGCACTTGTGGCACAACTTGTTTTTGGTGTGTTTAAATGCAAGGATTTAAGCTGGAGAACCTCTCGATGTCCCTTTTAGCCTAATGTCTTAATTTGCCTTTTCAAAGTGTGGTGCTGCTAACAGAGAGATCCTGGTAGGACCAGGAATTATTCCTTAGGCCTTAATTAGGTGCTGTGGAGATGTAGAGCACAAAGATGCTTATTGCCTTTGATTTTAAGGTGAGCAACAGCTGGTAAATAATGGCATAAAGGAGCTGAAGCTGGTCGCTTCTGAGGATGTTTATTTTATACAGRGTTTATAAAAGTAAAAACGAAAATTTTTGTTTAAATTTTATGTATATAGTTTATTTTTATAGGTATGTTTTACATGGAACTTGAGAAGGGGATTTGAAGGGAAGGGATGGTACAGCTTGCTGGTGCTTTGGGCTCTTGGCTGCGATTTTGTAGACATAAAGTTTAATTTTTGCACATGCATTTGCTCACTCATTTCACCATTATTGCAGGGAGTCTTTACTTACCTCGTTGCTGGCTGTTTGTTTCAGGTATAACTTGGGTGCTGGTTTATCGGACAGACAAATACAAGAGATTAAAGGCTGAAGTGGAAAAGCAGAGCAAGAAATGTAAGTACTCATCAGKGGCTTATTCCTATCCTTAATGCTGGTCTTTTGCTGGAGGCAGCTCAGCCAAAGAGCTTTTGCTTTGTCTAAATTGCCCCTCCTGTCAATGGAGGACAGGAGGGAGTAAGAGATTGGTACTGGCATCTTTTTTTCTGAACATGAGTTGCTAGTGTCTGAAATAAATGCCTGAAATACRTTCAAAGACGCAATTTCTGCCTTCAGGGGTGAGCAGGAGGATTTAAGGTCTGTACAAAGAAAGGGCTTGGGTTGAATAATGAATTCCATGTGAGGAAAGCATTTTATGTAAAGATTAAAAGTGATGATTAATGGTGGGGGATGAGTAAAGACAAAGCCATCATAGAAGGGCCTGAGCAATCAGCTGATTTAAAGATAAACCAAATTATCCTAATGTAATGTAACCAAATTTGATAAACCAAATTATCCTAATGTAAACTGAATGGATTAGGAAATAAGTCCCAGGTTCATTCCATAGAGAGGTGGTCTGAGGGGCCTCTGGGCCTGGGAGGGGTTAAACAAAGGGTAAGGGAGCTGAGGGTGAGTAGTCAGAAGACCTACATCAAATATTAAGAGAAATGGTAAACAGGAGGGAGCATGGAGGGTTTAAATGGTCTTGTCTGTATCAGAAGCCAAGCTGCAGAGCAAAAATTCTGGCCTTTCTGACTCCACTGTGTACACCCTAGCCAAGTTACAGCAGTGAGAGACAGCACATGACAACTGGGGCCAAAATAGAGCTGGTTTTACCTTACAAATATTTCATTGTGGTGTCAGTGCTCTTTAATGCATGAGAGARCAATATTGTCACATATTGCTCTTACCAGCCCAGCTTTTTGCAGCCTTCCCCTGGGCAATATAAACGGAGGAGTTGAAGTATAGTCATGTTTGTGTCACAACGTTAGGGGCTTTTGTCACCACAGCAGTAGCAGATGGGGATCACATCTCTGCCTACCTCACTTGAATCCCACTTGTCCAATRTGTGCGATAGAATTAGCCCCAGAAGAGCAAGTTAGAGAAGGAGTTGAAACCTAGCTGCAAACTTAATGTCCTCTCATGTTTGTGCTGTTAAATTCCAAAAGCAGTTAGCAGGGCTTAATCTCTAGGGCTTAATGACTGTTGTAAGAGTTTAATGCTGTTTGTTTTTATGGCTCTCCTGGCATCTAGGCTATTATCTGTGAAGGGAAAGATGAGAGATTCATGCATCTCAATTAGTTTCTGATCTCCTTGTTTCATTCCCCACCCCCAACCAAAAAAGAAAAAAAGATAAAACTGAATAAAGAATCTGTAAAAATTCAGCTTTGCTTTTTTGCTTTCCTCTCTTGTGCTGAGGACAGCTGGCTGACCTGAGGRCTTACAAGTTGCCAAGTGGACCACTTGAGCCACACCTTTCAGCTGTTATCTAACACATCTGAAACAGGAAAAAACACATTTGAGATCTTTAAGCTCTCCCGTGAGAGTCCTAGYGATCCTTAGGAATTGCAAAAACAAAGGGGCTGAGAAGTGTGCTTGAGCAGACATTGTTACTCCTTAGTTTCATCTCTTCCTGTCCTCCCCTTCCTAGGGAGAGGCTCAGCGTTGTCTGAGGCTGCTGCACAGATTGTCCTGGGTAAATGTAGGGTAAATCTGCAAGGCTGAAGGCTGTCCCTGGCATTTCTGATGTGTTGTCCTGAATGCTCCCATGGACAGACTTTGACACTGCTGGACAGTCATAAGGGAATTGGGGCTGGAAGTGCTTTGGGGTTGGCATAAGGCTCAATAGCATTGTCTAGAGTTTAGAGCTGGGGCCACGGGGTAGTGTGGGCCAGGGTAAGGATGGACTGATCGAGTTTCTCCAACTGGATTTGGCATAAGGATGGTACTGAAACAGCGTTCTGTGAGCGCTGGGTGCACTTTGTCATCTGGCACCGCTCTCCAGTATTCCCCAGGGACACAAGCTCCCTGTTTTCCTTCATGTGCTAGCCTGCCTATCAGAGATATTCTTGTTCTTTGGGAAAAGCAATTTCTCAATGAGTGTCTCACTCCATTGCCACAGTGGGATGATGTTTAGGTAACTTCTGAGTTGGTGTGATATTCTGAGCAGTTGTGACTGACTCAGGCATTTCGTAAGGCAGTGCTGCCAATCTTGGTGTGGCTTGGAAGGCTGGCTGTCTTCATTTCCTCTGGGCTTTGAAATCGATGATGGAAGGTCTGTGCTGAGCTGGTACTTCATGAGAGAGGAGAGCCCTAACACTCAGGTGTCTGTGAGCTCACAATGACCAAAGCTCTCTGTTGGTAGAGAAGACATGGTACATGCAGTTTACATAAATACAGAGAGTTCGAACTAAAAAAAGGCCACCATCTTTTGTTAGACCATAGTCATGCCTTATCATCCTTGCTTTTTGTAGCACTCTTTTTTCAGGTCTTGAATGAAAATGTCTCTTGCTTCCTGGAAAAGCCCTTCTTGCTGTCCCAGAACCTCATTTGCAGCAGAGCAGCCCATTTGCTGTGTTCCCAGTTCCCTGTGCTGGCTCTGTTAGCCTGGTTTGCTGCAGTGCTGGYTGGTTGCAGGTGCTTGGTGCATGTCTGATTTGGGGTTTTAGTACCTTTGAACTTAGGCTCCTACTTAAAAATATTGGAAATACTTCAGTACTAATTAATTGAAGAATGGAGAGGCTGTGGCTGGCTGCTTGGACAGCATTTCCCCTGAGAATGCCTGCCTGTGAAGAAGGGATGTATGAGAACACAGGCTTTCCTGTATTCTGCTTCCCACTGCAGATAATCAGGAGCAGAGCTTGCCACAAAGCTCTTTTCATTCYACTTGCTGAATCAAAAGTACTGTCTAATACTAATGACAAATCAGCAAGGAGCAGTTGAGCCAAAATTGTCCCCAGACTGCTCAGTCCATAATGTAATGCGCTCTTGACAGAGTTCAAAGTTAACCCTTTGAACATGTTTGTATCTTACCCAGGGTTTTGAATTTATTTTATTATAGTTTTTAACTGATTGGTGTAATCAGCCTTGGCAGTTGATAACTTACTGGTCCTGAATATGTTCTTAGTTATACCAGCTGCCTTTTGTGTCTCTGTTCTCCTAAGGAATAAAATATTTAATTTACTGTGTGGAAAGGGAGTGGTGGTATCCCTGTGCAGAAATGATGGAATAYCTTTTCATTTTGCAGTGGAAAAGAAGAAGGAAACGATAACTGAATCAGCAGGCCGACAGCAGAAAAAGAAGATAGGTAAGACTGGTGCCTCAGGAATGGTGGAAAGCTGAGGAACTTATGGAAGTGATTATCCTTTCCTTCCTTTCAAGGCTATTTATTCCTTTGCCTTACTCTCCCAAGGCAGGAGATATTCAGCCTCCTGCTGGYTTTGATCAAATGCTCCTCACTGAGAGGCGCAGCACCTCTTGCTGAACTCCCTGACTTTTTCTCTCCCATTTTAGCCTTGATATTCATGGTTATTACCAACTTCAGCTGTTAAAGCTCTTTGCTGCAGTGCACTGGCAGCTTGCAGTAGCTATAGGACTCTGATTGTGATTTTGGATCTTTTTTTCCCGTCATTTGAACACTTCAGAGCTGAAAGTGTTCATGTTAACTCTAACTGTGCTTAGATTAATTTCAAGTTTGATAAATTAGTTTTGCTCATTTTTAGGCAGTGATTTATTTTTCCATTCTTTTTCATTGTCTGTAAGCTGAATTCTTTCTGGGTTAGGGTAACTTTTWAAGTACTGAACTAAGCAAGAACAAGGTAAGAGATGTTTAAAGGAATATGAGCTTTAGGAAGTTCTGCTATCTGCAGGACTCGCAACGTGCAGCAAAGCTCAGATAAGTTATTACAGAGATTGTGGCAGGAACACTTCTGAGAGCTCCTGGGAGTTGGTTTCCTCATTCCTCTGTAACACCAGGTAGCTGGATTAGTCATTTGATCTGTACAAAGCTTGGGAATTATAAACACATCTTCAAACGCTTCTTCCTAGGTAGAAAACCTGTTGTCGTTAGATTCCTGAAGGGACAGGAGCCAAAATGCTTCCTCTTGTGCATTTCAGTTCTTAATCTTGACTAATCCCTGCGTGGGATGAACACTGCTTGGTGGATAAGGCAGCTTTGAAAGTGACCATATGTAACAACTGCAAATAACATTAAATAAAAGAAGTGACAATGATTTTTTTCACAGGGCACCATCCAAGCTGTGTTCTTAGCAGACTATATTTTACTTGTGCTTGGACTAAAGCAATAAACAGTAGAATCTGAGGACTTCAAATGCTCCACCASTTTTTATACACTGAAATAATCTTGTTTTGCAGATGAAAAACAAACCACAAAGGGACAAAGATCAGAACTTAGGAAATGGCCACTGATTTTGTTTGCTGTGATGCTTGCTGGCCAAGCCTAAGATTCTGACACAATTTTTTTTTTGTTTTGGTGTTTTTTAATAAGTGCTGCATAACTTCAGTATTTCATTTGTGTTCAGGCAAAGATGAATTCTTGGTGTTTCTGAAAAATCAGGCCCTAAATGTGATACTGGATTTCCAGAAAATGACTCACAGCTGTTGAATGGTTTTGAAATCTCTGATCTCAGTAACTTACTGGATGTCAAATAATTCTGCAAGATGGGGCATTGTTGTCACAGCAAATCTACTTGTGCCGGAATTCTTCCAAGTTCTGCCATTTTAGTTAACAAAAAGTAAATATTGAGCTGAGGCTTTATGGATAAGTAACAGCTGTGATACAGACCTGCCTCAGTTGCCATCTGTTCCGTGCACAGAATAAGACAGGAGGTGTGTGGATGATATTACTTGGTTTCATAAGGGATGAATAATGCATGTGCATGAGGAGGTAGGGGGAAAGTTGCTTGGGAAGGCTTCATTTGGTGTTTCCTACTTACAAAAATGTGTAAAATGAACCAATTGTCAAAGGTGGTTGTGTCTAAACCACCTTTGACACTGCTGGAACAGGGGAGCAGGACACCTTTAGCATTGGYGCAGCCTTCTGTTTAAAGAGATAATTTGTTAGCTTAAACTTTGCTACTGCTTTCTGTGTCCATGTGCTCCTGGAAACAAAAGACAGTGACATTCCCAGCAGTGCACATGAGTGCTGGATGGACAGCAAAACTAAAACAAAGCAAAACCCCCAGTCCTGGCAAAATCCCTTTATTCTCATGGTTTGCGTTCCAATGAGAGGAATAAGATGATTTTGGACTCCAGGGAGCTGCTTGATGACCCAGTCCTTTTTCTCTGTGCCCCAGCTGTATARCAAAGTTCTTAACAGGCTGCTTATGTACGAGTTGGACAGGAACAGACCATTTTTATAAGGTGGTAAATCACCCAGAACATGTTCATTCTGAGTTTGCAGAAATAGGTAAGAGACTGGTCAGGTTTATTGGCAATCAGGGCTGCGTTCTTTTCCCTATGTAACCTTTAGCCCGCCTAAATAGATGGTTATTTATGCAGCAAAGGGGAAAAAACAAGTATTTGTGCCAAATGTGATTCCTGAAATGCTGGCGTGTGGCTACTGAAATGTCCCAGGACAAAACTTTCCACCTGGTTCAGGAAGCAGGTGTCTGGAAGGTTCCTGCCAGAGGGGATGGTTTGTAGTTAGGAGCAAATAGAAATAGTGAAGAGGGTTCTAAGAAATTGGGTAGGGGCATTTTATGACACTGACTGTGAGTCCCTGTGCTCAGCAGGGCTTGGGAGAGAATTGTGGAGCTTCTGTGCCGTGGGCCTCTTGTACTGAAAGTTCAAGATGGGGGATGCAGTCCTTCTGCATCTTCTCCTTTTCACTAACACTGTTCTTTGGATATTCCTTCATTATCCACATCCTTACTTTAGCTGGCTGTTGCTTCCCAGCCCTGGCTGYCCCTCTGGGTCCTCAGTCTGAGAGGAGCACAAGGGATGATGGGGTCATGGGGCAGGAAAGGTGATGGAATAATGCTGAAGGCCAGAGCAGCCCTCTAATGAGGGACATGGAAAATGCCTTCTTGAAAATCTGTGTATCTTTGAAGTCTGTGGTGATTTAAGGACAGACTAAATTTCCAATGAGAGTATTTTCTGCAAAGCACGGTAATACACGCATTACTGAATTTTATGTAGGAAATCTCTTTCCCCTTTGGAGAATCTCCTAGATATAAGAAGGGTCCAAAATTCATACTAAGACCAGCAGGATGTTGGTGTTGCTGAGGTGCAGCTCCCAGCTCTGTGCATGGTTTTCCCTTCTGAGACCTCCAGAAGGAAATCCTTACTTTTTCAATGTATTTATGATGGTGTGCAGCAAATTGAGACTGCTCTCTTTGGGAACTGTGGTAGAGGGACACTGTCTGTTTCCTGGCAGCAGTGCTCGTGCTCCTGTGTGAGTTGGTTGAGTTAGCAAATCTGACACTGGATGCATTTCTTTCAAAAGTGCTGAATGTGTGATTCCAGCTGCCTCCTCTCTTTGTGCCTGACTTGCTGCATGTTGTTGTGGTGGAGAAGCAGTTGGCTATGTACAATTTTTCACTTTCTACTGTCTGGCAAAGAGGGCTGGAGTTGATTTTGGAAGTGTTATTTGTTTGGAGAGCCAAAGAGGTTAAGTTTTCCTGGAAATGAAAACACTCTGGTTTCTAGGTTGACATAACTGATTATAACTGTTGTTTCTGTCTTTCCAGAGCGACAAGAAGAGAAACTGAAGAATAACAACAGGGACTTGTCAATGGTATGAAAATTCAAAGCCAGTTYCCAACTACTGAAGATTTCAATCAGTTTTCCAACAGAAAGACTTTKTTCAATTGGCAGACATAGCTGCTTTTCCTCTGGAAAGGTTCTTCTGGATTTTCTCTAATAGCTACAGATTTTAGTATGAAGCACAGAGTTCTCCAGCARTTACTGCCTCATCTCATGCCAAACCTTAGCTATTTTCATCTTTRTAAGTCTATGATTAGAATTAATGGTTGTGGCTTACTGTAACTTTGGTCATTGTCATGATCCCCTGCTGGGAATCCCCTGGGAATCCCCCAATGGGTTTTATAGGCTTAAGGAAAAAATAAAACCAGCGTGTGCAAGCTAACAGGACAGCTCTTGTGCACTTTTGGTTTTGTCCCCTTGAAACAGCTCTTCATCAGTGGCCCACACTGTGGTTGCCTTTGTACCCAGCTTTTGACCAAACTTTGCTTCAGGGCTTTTCCAGTCACTTTTACAACTCCTCTGCCTCCRAGGTCATCTTTTTTCCTGGTAGATTTCAGTGATGTGTGCAAAGTCTATTTTTAAGTGTTTGAGCTCACAATGCCTCAGTATGGGCCTGTTGTTTTCATTATCTCTGACCTTTCTGTCTGCAGGTTCGGATGAAATCCATGTTTGCCATTGGCTTCTGCTTCACTGCCTTGATGGGAATGTTTAACTCCATGTAAGTATCAACTTCCTAGATYCTTTTTCTTGAATTTTTATAGTGAATGTGTTTTCCACCTTCCCTTCATCACCCTGAAGTGTTAAGAGTGACATTGTCCAGGCAGGAACCATAAACAGATAAATGGATCCATATGAAGATGCAGTGATTTGGTCACCACACGCACATTCTGCTCAAGAGGGAACATTGGGTGCTGAACACAACCAAATTGAACAAATTYAGTCTAGACACAGCTTTAATATCCTTTCTGCATGGGAACATCCTGATTAGGGCAGGTTTGGTGGATGTCAGGCAAACAGCTTCAGTCTTCAGCTTCTTTGGCTTTGCTGTAATGATGTGACCAAAGAAAGCTCTTGCAAACAAAACTGGGTCAGCTCCCTTGCTCTTAGAAATGAGCTGTAATTGCAGAGTTTGTTGTTGCCCTAGCTGAGGTAATCAGAGTCCAGATATGAACAGGTCCRTGTATGGGCTCCAATCTTCATTTGCTTTGAAAGTGACCTAGGATAGGTGTAGGTTAAAAAAACAAACAGACAAGAAACCCCAAACTGGTTTGCACAGTTATGGATAGTTTTGTTTCAGATATGCAAATCTGAAAGGCTGTGCTTGGCTTCTAAAACTTGCTTCACTTGAAATGTGAACTGTGTCGTGAACTGTTAAATTTGAAGGTGACTGAATATTGTTAGGATAACCTTTAGGAGGCTGCTTAATATCTGGGTAATATACTTGCCCTRCAAGCAGAAATGTACATTCTTGGGCACCAAAACCTTTGGCCTCTGTGCTGGCAGTCCCCAGGATCCAGTCAATTGTTATTTTACTGGAGATCTGTGGGTGGATAAATTGCAAACATGGGGTAACATAATAACACAAGTGCCACTTTGTGGATCGTTTATTTATTCAGCTTAGTCAGACCAGCATTGAGCGTTCTGAGCAGAGCAATCCAGCAGYGAAGGACTTTAAAATTTGGGTACAGTCTTGAGTCACTGATGTGTCATTTCACTGTGGCCCTGAGCAGGCCTGGAGGTGCATCGTGAGCAGCAAGGTGTCTGTCAGGACGTTTGTAGTGCTACCCTCAAAGGCCTGCAAGTGATTGCCTTGCTCTTTGGATGCAAAACAAACACCAGCACCTGCCCCTGAAGCAAACTGAAAAACAAAYTAAAAATGCCTTACCCCACTGTCACCACTTTGCTAGAGTGGGAAGAGCCTATTGTTTTGAGTCTGCTCTGACTAACAAGTGTTACAGAACTGTAAGTTTGTCAAGGGCTTTAGGAAGGAGTTGATTTGGGTTCAGTTCTACATGGCTCCTCCTACCACAGATACTAACTGGAAGAAAAAAAGGAGAAGAAACCAATAAACTTCTACTGAGTTTACTYGATTTGTTCCTCTTTTGAGGATTCCTGCCCACAGAGAAAATGCTACTGACAGAGAATTGATGTGAACCCTTGGGCATATCTTTCCTTTAACTGCCTCTTTCTTTAGAGGCAATCTGAGCAGCAGGAGTATCCAGAGAGCTCACTGAATGTTKGAGCTTTCTTGCCAATAGCTGAGGCTATTGAATTAATATCTAAAGATTTGGCTGTCTGGCCTTTGAGTCTAGATAATCAAATCTTTGCTCCTGGTCTCAGCCCAAAGTAGGCAGTGAATCTGAGTCAAATGGCAGCTTTGGTGGGTGGTACCTTCCATGTCTGGAGCTGGCAGAGTGGCTGGTGCTGTTTCTCATGTACTGTCAGTGTCCTGACATSGTGTGAAGAGCAGCTGCTTATTGCTCACTTAAGGATTTAGGAGGTTCCTAGGCTCCCTCTGGGAAGCTCCTGCTGCCTGGGGTATCCATGGAGGCACTGTGGGTGTGGTAGGAAAAGGAGGGAAAGGGTGGCTGACACCTGCAATGGCTGTAACCACGTTTGCTGCTTTTCCTGTTCTTGAATGAGTTCGTGGCCCCTGGGAAAAAAGGAGCAGGAATTGTGTGGAAGAGCACCATGTACCACCCTTTGGACAATATCTTGCAGAAGCTGCTACTCTGGCTGGCACCTCACCATTGCCAAGTGCCACMTTAGCCAAACTGGAAATCACTGGGATGAATGACCTGCTCTCATTAATGGAGTGTCAGTAGTGATGGGGCAGCAAGTTAGAACATGCTGGAGGGATATGGAAGTGTCAGCAAGGCTGGTTTAAACCCAAAGAGCAGACTGCTGTGCCCAGGACAAACAGCTGAGTGAGTGATTGCTGTGGCTTGAAAGGTACATGATGGTAATGAGACCTGCAGCAGTAGTGGCCTCCAAGYCACCAGGGTTTTCTTCTGGGAGAGAAATTACCTTCTGTGTGTCTCAATTTTCTCTTGCCAGGAACTTTTTAATGCAATTACTTCTCTGCCTTRCTCTAAGAGTTGTGCCTTCCAGTAGCTCTTCATAACTGTGAAAACCTGCTGGAATTAAAAGCAGGTACCTCAGGGTGCTACTGCTGAAGTACTTGTCATTCTCACAGCAGGAATAACGCAGAATTTTAAGCCACTGGGGGATGTTCCAGGGAGATAAACATCCGTTCCGAGCTCTTTTGCCAAAGTGCCTGTGAGATGTAAACAAAGTTGGCGTGTGTTTGAGCCCTGGCTGTGTGAATGCATCTCCACAGGAAAGAAGGCTCATTTAGGATCTCTTGAAACAAGAAACACCTGTTCACAAATCAGCACATGCAGAGAAAATAACATCCAAATATGCACATGCTGATGAGGCATCATACACATCTACATCAAAAGATCGGGTCGACTGTCTGGCTTGGGAGAAATCTTTGCAAACTGGCCAAAATTCACACTCTGCCTGATGCCCTGGAATGTGGACCTGGAGGGATTCCAGGAGCAGGACATGCCGCTTGGAATATGCGCTATCATCCTGCCTCTGCACTGCCTTCACCTCCAGAGCTAATGCAGAGAAACTGGGGGCATTAAAGTGTTCTCTTGATGGCTCTCCTGTACATCCTGAGGAGCACAGCTGCTCCAGGGAAGGAAAAGGTGTCTTTGATTTATGCTCTGCTTAAGAAATGCTGTTTTGCTTGAAGCAAAGGGTCTGTCTTGTAGCAGTAAGAKCAATAGAGCAGGGTGACAGTCATCCATCTTTTATGGAAGTACTGACTGTATTCTGGGAAGTGATCTGCTAAATCTTTGAAATAAAAGATTTTGAAATAAAATGCACTAGAAAACTGTGAAACACACAAGATTTTGTGAACCAACAGCTTGTCCAGCTGATCACTTAAATCACTGGGAAGCACTTCAGCTATGGCAAAACTATTCCTGAGGGAATCCTACCTTGTGGGTGGTTGGGTGTGGAGGGCTTGGAGAGAGAGATGTCTGTATTCTCCTTGGTGTAAGTGTATGGAGAGGGGCTGGAGAAGGCAGCCTTCCATGTGGTCTTACCTGCTCTGGTGGCCTGTTGAAGATGCTCACTTGTTCTTTCTATATCCAGAGGTTGTTAGCTGTCTCCAGTTGTGATCCAGTGCTCTCTTTTCCAGATTTGATGGCCGAGTGGTGGCAAAGCTTCCGTTTATCCCCCTCTCATACATCCAAGGTCTCTCCCACCGCAACCTCCTGGGTGAAGATTACACTGACTGCTCCTTCATCTTCCTCTACATTCTCTGCACCATGTCAATCAGACAGGTGAGTACACTTTCCCTGGAGCAGGAAAAGCAATTCTCCATCCAGGAAGAGGAGTATTGCACGTATGGTCTTGGATCTGTTTGTGGTATCTGTGTTTGCCTTCATTCCTGTGCTTCCAATTCAAAGCAATTCTAGGTTGGGATCATTAAAACAGTTGCTGTCCTGGACTGGCCTGGAAGACTTGGCTGGAAACTTGCACCAGGGCTGTAGGGCAGAGCTGGCAGGAATGCATYCCTGACTTGTGTGATAACTTTGTGGATTGCCATACCAAGAGATTATCTCCATCAGAAGCTGATCTAAATCCTACTTCTTAGTAGTTAAGGCTTTTGCAGCAATATGTGCATCTTTACAAACAGCAGGATCTTCAGGGGAAACTTCCTAAATGGCTTGCAGTTCTATAAAAATTTCATCAGTCCATAAAGTTGCCTGAAAAGTAAGGAGAGAGTTAAACCTGCTCTTTTGGGTTTGTCCTTCCTGTTTTTCCTGGCTGCCTGAGTTTTTTCAGAGTCTTAAGAACTTTACCTTTGGTGTCAAGACTCTCCCAGTGTTAGGGATGTGACACAGAGGGGGTCTGGTATGATAAGCCAAGAGCAGGCTCCACAGAGCTCTCCAGCAAAGCTCCATAGTCTTTTGGAAGAGGGTGAGGATAAGGGACCTGTTCAGGAAGGTTCACTGGAGAGGGCCTTCTCAAAGCAACAAGAAGTCTACTTTATTTTCCAGTTCCCCCAGAGGGTTYTAGGGAGAAATTAATAGACTCTGGATAAGTGCTGGTGCAACAAGCTGCAAATTACTTTCTCTTATGTATTTGTATTTCCCTTTTCTTTGATTCACTTCCTGAATTCTTGCTTTTCTCCTTGACCCGCTTGTTGCTCTTTCTTTGGGGGWGCCAAGGAAATTTAGACTAAGGGACATATTTAGCTCTTAGGATAACCTTCCAGAATTCCTGGGATGCTGTGATCTGATGCTGTTCCTTCAGGCAATCTTGGTGTTGCTGGTGATGGTGCTGCTCTGTGTTATCAGTTACATAGAAAGTCCTTTCTCTCCAGTGCTGCAAATTTTGATATGAAACTAAACAGCACAGTCAGCAAGATTTTTCTGCACCCATCAAGTTGATTGGGGAACTGTCTTGCTGAAAAATCCCCATAAAATTACGTTTTTTTTTTTTGTCCAAAAATATAATTCCTGTGSTTAGTTCTAATGCTGGGTATTTCCTGATGTTTTATATGGTAAAATTGGTGGGCGGCATGAACTGAGGGGCAGAAATCCCAAGCTCTTTGCAGTGGGTTGGGCTTTCCATAAAAATTCTGGGGGAAAAATTGCCCTTGTGCTTGAGAGCTCCTGCTGATGTCCCTGTGGAGGAAGAGAGCGAGTTTATTGCTTTGGAGAAGGGTGTGAGACTGCAGTCTTCATAGTGCTGCCTTATTTACGTGATCATGGTTAACAATTCCTGCACTTCTCCAGCTGTCAGGCAGCTCAGCTCTTCCTCCTTGCTACCTGGAGGGAAGGGCAGGGACACSTTAGTTTGCACAAGAGGTCAGAACTGAAGATGTGATTGCTGCTGGCATCCTGCTCTTGGCTTTATTGCTGTTGGAAAGAACCTAGGTGATAACAGCACTGGGAAGAAGACTTGGAAGCTGTGACAGGCCAGGGGGAGAGGGCAAGAAAGTAATTAAAGGTTTAAAATGGTGCCAAAGACTTGCACTTCGTGCTTTCARTGACCTTGGAGGTGAAGACTTTGTGATCCTTTGTGTTTCACTGTGTGCAGAAGGTGAAATATTGCCAGGTTGGCTGCAAAACATGCTGGCCCAAGGGAGGAGAACCAGTGTAGGAGTTGGTGTCTGGCTTGATGCTGCTGACACAAGAGGAAGAGTGGAGATGTACCAAAAATCAGGGAAAAGGTCRTGAACAAACCAAGGAGACCAAAGTTCCTCAGTCTTTCCTTAAATCCTGGAGCTGCCTATGAAACAATCAAAGGCAGGGAAGAGAGGTGTTCCTGTGGAGCTCAGAGAGAGGTAGGACAGGAACTCCTGTGTGTGTGAAAAAACAGCGACCTGGTGGGAAATGCAGGGGAGTCTGTGGGGCTGGGAGACTGCCTGGGCGGTGATTAAACTGACATTAGTGGGACAGGCAGGAGCAGCATCAGGGACTCTCTTCACGTGGGGGTGATAAACTCTTCAAACACTGGGAAGCTTTGCTGCTTGTGACCTGGCCAGCATCTCCCAAAATAGTCACCTCGCAGTGAGTAACTTCCTTTGCGCTGTTCCCAGCTCTCCCTGGCACGTAAATCCTGTCTCCCAGTTCCTCCTGCCTTCCTGTTTGGAGAGAGGAGGGTTGCTGGGAGAGGCCTTCCAAGGGTCCTTGAGCTGTTGGGTTTCAGCTGGGAAAGTCCGCTGCTGGGCTGGGAGGGAGGAGCAGTGTCAGGGTTACATCCTCTGTCCCTGCTCCTGGTTCTGAGCTCCCAGCCTTCACCTGTGCTGCTTGGGAAGAGGGACATGCTGCCGTTCCTCGGGCGTTTGCTGCGCTTCACTTCCGTTTCACACGCATCTGAACTCTAGATTAGGCTGCTTCTCGCTGAAATGTGTTCCTGGTGGGAGGGGGAGCCAGCAATTATCCCTGCTGCCAGGACTGCATTTTCCCACAGAGCCTGTTCTCGGGGCTGGGAGCCTTTTGCTGACTTGTCTGAGGACTCTTCTGGGTTTGAAGACAAAAGCAGGAGCAGCTCCTGTCCTTCCTGCAATCATTTGAGGAAGGATCAGAAGAGCTCAGATGAGGGATTTGGATCCTTAATTCTTCCCTCCCTGCTCCTGAAGGTGATGATTGTGCTTGTGTTGAAAGCAGACTCTGCAGATTTCCTTGTCCYATGTGGCCTACAGCAGATGGGATGAGGTTTCTGCTGGACCTTTCCCCATCCCTGTTGTTTCCAGCTGTGTAGATTTCAGCATTTCTGTCCAGCAAAACTTGCTTTGGAGCTACTGTGTGATGCTTTCTGCCTTCCAGAGCAGGGGGGGGGGACTGCATGGAAGGGTGATGCTGGACAGTGTTTGCAGTCTGGAATTCAGACAGGCAATCACCTCCCTTCCTCTTCAAGTGGTTGGAATAAACTCTATCACCACAGTTCTCCTCTCTCTCCGTGCTGAAAGGAGCAGGGAGGAGGCARTACACACTTGCCTGGTTCCACGGATCCCTGCTAGGATCTCTGCTCCGCGGGAGAGCCGGCAGGAAGGACAGGACACCGGTCCTGCGGGCTGCTGGCTCTGCAGCACCCTCTGGTGTTGCTGTGTCTGTCCCTTGTCTGCTCGTTTTGTCCTTTCTCTCCACGACGTGACAGGAGGAAAGCACAAGGAGGAACCACGGGAAGRAATTAATGCTCTCATACATATTCAGTTGCTAAACATCAACCAGTGGCTGGCTTATGTATGCCATGGACTAAAMCTGATGTAATTCCTCTTCATGTGTTCCTTGTGTATGGGCTGAAACCTTCCTTTTCATAATCTCCAGATGGAATGAATCCTGATTTTATTTTAGGTGCTGTGGAATTGCAAAACTATCTGCCCTTTTATTTTTTTTTTTTTTTTTTTTTTTTTTTTTTTTTTTTTTTTTTTTTTTTTTTTTTTTTTTTTTTTTTTTTTTTTTTTTTTTTTTTCCTTCTATGATAAAAAAGTTCAAGAGCTCTGTGGTCTTGCTGTCTGACCTATCCTGACAGTTATTTTAGAGAGGACACTCAGGTTTGAAGAGAATCCTTCCTCCTTTTGTTGTCTCGATAGCCACCACTCAGGTGGTGACACAAGGAGGACACAGTTGTTTTCTTCTTTCCCCTGCATCAGATGTCCCTGTTTTGCCAGCACTGTAGGAGCAGCATTTTGAACTGGAGTTCTTACAGTGAAGGATGAAACTGAAAGAATCTATGGCTCTTTGTAGTTGCACTGTTGTAATATTTAAAAGAAATTTCACAAAAATCAAGAAAAATATTCCTATTTAAATATTCTGCTGTGAGCTTTTAGCTTCTGCCTGGCTGTGCTAATTTATTCTTCCCCTGTTTGTTGTTTTCCACTGAAACACCCTGCTGGGATGCAGATGAGGTCATCCCAATAGTCAGGTTTTGGGGTTTGCTCCATATGTCCTGTTATCCTGCATGTCTGCAGCATCCCATTGTTCTGYGTGCAGCACTGGCATTCATATTAATTCTGGGACTAAGCTCCTGACTTGCTCTTGGCACTCACTCTGGTTGCCATGCTGCTGTCCCAAATTCCAGCTGCATTAGGAGAGAGCCCTCCTGGCCAGTCTGCAAACCCTGCAGCTCCCATGGCCACCACCAGCAGTGCTTTCTGGAATCTGGGAAAACCGAGGGCTGCCTGGGTCTGCCCATGAGCAGCGTTGGAAACCTGCACTGCAGTTAAATTGCAAAGATACTGTATGTGAATGATGTGTAAAGACAGCTGAGTAGGGGGTGTGTAGCTGGAAATGGGGGAAAATCATCATCCAGAATGTGGATTTGGTGTTCAGAGGCTTTTGTTGAGGGGGAAGAGTGGCCCCAGCTGTGTTGTGGATGGTTGTCCATTTTGGATGGCTTGGGATAGAGGATATGTAGTAGCCACATGGATTCGACTCCTGAATCTGCTGAAACCAGTGGTGAGGTTTTGCTTGTGCTACCAGAGAGGGTCCAGCAGAGGCCACAAAGATGATTTGGGCTCTGGGGAACACTCTAATAAGGAGAGACTGCGGGAGCTGGGCCTGTTTAGTCCAAARAGAAGACTGAGAGGGGATCTCATCATGTAAATGTCTCAAAGGTGAGTTTCAGGAGGATGGTGGCAGACTCTTCGGTGGTGCCCAGCAACTGGATGAGGAGCAATAGCTATAAGCAAAACACAAGAAGTTCCACTTCAACGTAATGAAGGAGTTCTTTGTGCTGAGGGTGGCAGAGCACTGGAACAGCTGCCCAGGGAGGGTGTGGAGTCTCCTTCTCTGGAGAYATTCCARACCCACYTGSAGGTGYCCCTGTGTCACCTGCTCCAGGTGACCCTGTCTGGACAGGAAGGTTGGACTGAATGATCTCCAGATCATCTTCCAACCTTAACACTTCTRTGATTCTGTGAGCAGAGGTGGGATTTCTTCTGTCTCCCTCGCCAWGGTCTGACACTACCCTGGTCTTTATTCTTGTTCTTGCAGAACATCCAGAAGATGCTCGGCCTTGCTCCTTCCCGGGCTGCCACCAAGCAGGCAGGAGGCTTCCTGGGCCCCCCACCTCAGGCAGGGAAGTTCTCCTGAAGCACAGCCCTCACGGAAAGCCTGACYAGTGCAACAAGACTGCCTCGAGGAGGTGGCAAGACAGGATTCTGCACTGGCCATCACCTGTCCGAAACCAGGCAGTGCACTACTGAAATCATCATCCATTTGGAGTAATCCACCAGCAGTTGTTCGTTCATCCAACCAAGAAACTTCTCCCGGAAGATAACGCGACCTTTGTTTCTGAGAAATAAACGGCATGGGCATGTTAATTGATGTTAACGATGTCTGTTAATTGGGTGTTGGAGGCTGCCGCTGGCCGCGGATCGGCTGGCYGGGGTCCGGCACGCCCCGGGCTGGGGCGGTCCCCGCGGCCCTGCCGGTGAAAAGCCGTCCATGGAAGAGGCGGTGCCTCTCGGCCGCGGCGCCTGACGGGATCCCGCCGATGTTGGCACAGTCCCGGCTGCCCAGCCTCCTCCTCCTGCTCCCCCGGCTGCGCGCAGTCGCTCCCGGCCTCGCCATGAGCTCCACCACCGGCACCGTCACCGTGCAGCAGCCCCTCAACTACCGCGCGGGTGCCCGCGTCCAGCCGGCCGACGGCGGGCAGCTGGAGGAGGTGTTCGAGCCGGCCACAGGTACCGGGGAATGCCGCCTTCAGCGGCAGGGAGAGCCTCTGTGCCCGCGGGGTGCCCKCGGCTTGTCCCGCAGCTCGCCTGTGCGGGAATCCTGCACGCCCCGCTGCTGTGGTGGCTGCGCGCTGCTTCAGCGTTTGCCCGCCGTCACTCCTTACTGCAAAAGTCAGCTCTCAGTCAGAYACAAAATGCCTGATTTTGGCAGCAACCCACGAGTTAAAATATCTCTCAAATGATGTAATTTTAGTTATCGGTACGGAGCGTTCACCAGAATCGCTTCAGGARTGTTTAACCGCGCTGAGGAATGTGTAACAAAAATCCTGGAGAGGGTGGTAGAAGTGTAACAAGCTCCACTGAGAAACACAGGAATGTTGTAACAACTGGAGCTAATTAGTAGCTAGAACACGACTGTGGAGAATGTCAGCTYTTTCAATTCAGACGAGCTCAAACATAGCACTTCTTCTATGGCTGATTACAAATCAGTGGSTTTCAGTGGGAACCACGGGGGAAGTTTTGTACCTGGTATAGGTGGCTTGACTGAAGTATGTGGTGTTTGGTGCAAGAGAAACCACGTTCTGGGCCCCTTTTCTGAGATTCCTATCTCATTTATTCCCTGTTTAAAACGTGCCCAGGTCGTGTGCTGTGCAAGGTGCCCTGCTCTGGGGAGAAGGAAGTTGATCTGGCTGTGCAGAGTGCAAAGGCTGCCTTTAAAATATGGAGTCAGATGTCGGGCATGGAGCGATGCCGGGTGATGCTGGAGGCTGCCAGAATCATTCGGGTATGTTGGGGGGAGAGGGGTGGCTCTGTGGCTCTGTATTTGTGGGTTGTTGTGGCTGTTGGGGGCTTCAGCAGGASTTCCAGAGCTCCAGGAGGTGCTCAGGAGTTAAAATCCACCTTTGGCCAGAAAAGACAGGAGGCTGCCTCAGGCAGGGCTTTGCTCTTATCACTGGAGTCAGTGTCCCTGCGTGCAGYTTTGGTCTTATCACTGGATTCAAGGCCAGTGTGTGCCTTCTCAGCTTAATTCTGTTAGAAGACATAAAACTGAAGCCAYCCAGTCGACATCTTGCAGGGCTTGTGCTTCTTTTAACAGCCCCAAAGATTAAATTTCACTGCACACAGTTTCAAAGTTGAAATTGCATAACTGGCATTGTTGAACTTTTGGCTTGTCGGAGGCTGTTGTTACATGACTGGGATGTGTCTTGGTAATAAGAGAAAGTTGCAATACTAGAGTTAATCTATCAGATAATATACATGACATAAGTGAGCTCTAACACAGACTCCTTTCTGAGATAAYATGTTCTTGGGCATCAGAGTTAATCTCCGTCAAGGCACAGATCTGTAAGAACCCAGATCTTCTTTCCCCAGTGTGTATAAATCATGAGAAAACTGTTTTCTTTATGCCAAACTTCTGCTTTTGCCAGACATCCAGAGCAAGATAATATTTCTGCCTGGCAGCTGCTCTGTTAAAGGATGCTTCCCAGCTGCATTGCTTTGCCCCTCTTCAGTGTCCTCTGGTTCCATCCTGATCTTGCTGTTTGCTCTTCCCAGTTTAGTTCTGCGAATTCTAATCATTGTTTGCCAGCTGGCTTCTAAGTTCATGTTTGTTCATCTTTTAGATAAACAGGAATGTTAAACAAGACTGGACCAGCAGTGAACCCCAGCACTTTTCTCTTTGACATTCCCCTGTGCTCAGTCACCATGGGGAAATTGATAAACAGCAATTGGGAATATGGATTTCACTATTTCTCATGGCAGAGTCTTGTTTGGGACTTGAGTACTTGGGAAGTGGATGT
This sequence comes from Malurus melanocephalus, assembly GCF_030028575.1. Classification (NCBI taxonomy): domain Eukaryota; kingdom Metazoa; phylum Chordata; class Aves; order Passeriformes; family Maluridae; genus Malurus; species Malurus melanocephalus. The sequence goes on along the minus strand of NW_026623836.1, from coordinate 132,376 downwards.
CTCCTTGTGGAGTTTTGCTGCAAGCTTCTCTAACATGTTGTGTCTGTCCTGTGCCTCTCACAGGAGCAGAAGGAGGAAATTGCCATCATGGAGACCATCAACAATGGAAAATCCATCTTGGAAGCCAGAGCGGACATCGACACATCCTGGCAGTGCCTGGAGTATTATGCAGGGCTGGCAGGATCTCTGGCTGGTGAGGACCTTACTGGAGTTTGCTCTTTGCTGTCTGTCCCACAGTCCCTGGTAATTCCAACAGCACAAGGCCATCTTTGCTGCTGATTTCTCTAAGAGATGGACTATTCCTTTTCCTGAAGATCTTTAAAGGATTTTAAGAGGTCTTTGCCCAATGCAGCCATGCTCTGTAGCAAATCACAAACCTTCTGTGAGCTTGCTGGGTAAAACTGTGACTCTGCTCCCAGGCAAAGCCAGATCTGACCTCTGGGGGCTCTGATCAGACAGGAAGGGGCTTTGCTCTTTTTACCTTCTGGCTGTTTCTTTGCAGGTGAACACATCCAGCTCCCTGGGGGATGCTTTGGGTACACTCGGAGAGAGCCTCTCGGGGTGTGTGTTGGGATTGGAGCCTGGAATTACCCTTTCCAGATTGCCTGCTGGAAAGCTGGCCCRGCCTTGGCTTGTGGTAAGGGAGACTTTCTGCCCACACAAGTGTCTCTTCAAAGCCAAACGATCCTGTGGGGGAGAGTGATTTGAGGGATGAAGTCTAGGATTATCTTCAAGTGTTGAAGGATTAGCAGAACGTTACTCTGGCAGGAAGGGAAGGGAAATGGAAGGAGGAACGTGTCAGATGTCAGGAGGTTAGGAGTGCATCAGGAAAAATGCTGATAGTTTGGCTTTGTACCAGATGGGAAAGGTCTCTGGAAATGTCTGCAGGGCAAGACCAGCAGCCMCATCTCCCCCAGCCCTTCCCATGAGGAAAAGCAGCCTTTTGTTTATTGCAGTGATCAGCTGAAAGTGTTTCCTTCTCTCCGGGGGGAAACCTCTGGGATCTGTTGAGACAAATTCATTGTGTRGGGTGGGGGTTGTTTTTGTTGTTTCCCTGAAGCAGTTTGGGTGTTAACCCCACCTTGCCTGTRTCTGGGTTCCCTTAGGCAATGCGATGGTCTTCAAGCCTTCACCCTTCACCCCCATTTCTGTGGTGAGGTTGGCAGAGATCTTCACAGAGGCYGGAGTGCCCAAGGGACTCTTCAACGTGGTGCAGGGTGGGGCRGCCACGGGCCAGTTCCTCTGCCAGCACCCAGATGTGGCCAAAATCTCTTTCACTGGCAGTGTGCCAACTGGCATGAAGGTAAAGGCACCTTGAAAGCAGGGGTGTGTAGCTGATACCTCCTTGAGCTTTTCTGCACCAGGCTTGTGGAGGTGAGGTGCATGGGAGTCAGTGGTTTTGGGACTGAGCAAGGAGCTTGCAGCACATACAGGGTCATGATGGGTATGGGCTTGGGAGAGGAACCTCTTGGTCAGCTTCACTTGCTTAGCCCTCAATTGTGGTGAAGTCTCAGATGCTCAGGTGGATGTTGATGTCAGGAGGAGAGTACTCAAAACAGCAGCACTGGGAAAATGTGTGTTTTGGCTTCAACAGATCACTAAAGCTGCACGCAACCTACTGTTTTTAAGCAAGAGGTCAGTTTCTGTGAGGTTTTTACCCTCAATTTATTATTCAGAAATTAAAAGCCCCTAGAAAGACTGTCAGAAATAAATTCTGATTTGAAGGAGGGGAAGTGTTGTCCCTTGAATGCTCCCTACATGTGGGGTACAGTGACAGATGCAACTACAGCTGCCTGCAGCTTACACTGAACATGAGACTTCCTGCAAACACCTCTCTAGTTTTTTGGTTTTTTTTTTTTGTTTTATCTATTAAAAAAACAAACCCCAAACCCTCTGACGCTGTCCTCAATCTGAACTAAGCACATATAGGAAACCCACTTGCCTTTCATGCTGCTTCTCTTTCCCTGAAGGGACTCTCCCTTTGGGTCTCTCTCGCTCTCCCCACCAGCCTTCCCTTTGTCCAGTGGGTCACTTATCTCTCCTGTGCTTGTTTCCCTCAGATCATGGAGATGGCAGCTAAAGGGATCAAGCCAGTCACCCTGGAGCTGGGGGGTAAATCCCCTCTTATCATCTTTTCGGACTCTGATCTGGAAAATGCTGTGAAGGGAGCCCTCATGGCCAACTACCTTACCCAGGGCCAGGTGTGTGTCCRTGGGGCAGGAGTGCTCCTTCCCAGGGAGGCAGGGTGGTTCCAGAATTGGGCACTGGGGCCAGCCTGTGACCTCGTGTGGTGAGGGTCACACATGTCCTGAAGTTCCCATCTTGTCACTCATTTCCCTGGGTGGTGTCAGAAGGGATGCCCTTGCCAGAGCCAGRGCAGAGTGTCCTGGCAGAAAGTGCTTTAGCCAGTGCCCTGTCCTTCGTGGACATGGAGCCTCCCTGACACCCAGAACTCAGCTTCTCCCGTGCCCTGAGCTCCAGTGTGGCACTCACAGGTCAGGAAAAGCTGTGCTGGTGTCCCTTGGATGAGCAGCAGGTTCCAACCTGGTGTGCTGAGCCACAGCACTGTGGGGTTCTGTCCTTCCCAGATTTGGGATATCCACATGTGCCACAGGCTTCGTGTAATCCTGTTGGCAAATTTGCTCAGTGGAGTCATTTCTGGGAACTCAGAAGTCAGCTCAAGGTCTCTGCTGCTGGTGACCTGGTGTGTTTTTGCCACCTGGTGGCATCAGAACCACTGTGTCCAGCAAGGACTGTTCAGTGCAGCCGCAGCCCCAGGGTGAGAACATGTCCTTGTCCCCAGGGACAATTTAGCTATTGTGGYAGCTGTGGAGGGGCTTTTCCAAGAGCCTCTGGAGCAGGACCCGAGCAGGGAAGGACTGTGGAGTGCTGTGTTTCCTATTCTGAGCTGTGTGTCCTGTATCCCAGGTGTGCTGCAAYGGCACCCGGGTGTTTGTGGAGAGGAAGATCCTGGATACCTTCACCAAGGAGGTGGTGAAACGCACCCAGAAAATCAAAATTGGAGACCCACTTCTGGAGGACACACGGATGGGAGCCCTCATCAACCGGCCCCACCTSAATCGTGTGCAGGGTTTTATCAAGCAGGCAAAGGAGCAGGTGAGATTGTGGTCTCTCTTTTTAGCCAGAGCTGTGGCAGCTGGGCAGGATGCTCCTGCATGTGCTACATCCCTTCCTCTTGGCTCTTTCCCAGGGGGCAGAGGTGCTGTGTGGTGGGGACCTGTACGTGCCAGATGACCCAAAGCTGAAGAAYGGCTACTACATGCGACCCTGTGTGTTAGGTATGATCCATCGGGGTCACCGTGCCATGGGTATTGTGGAGTTTCTTTCAGAAAAGCTGAGTCCAGCATAACCTGGCCTTCTGTGTGTCCCCAGCATGAACTGGCACTTGGAGGGGGTGCTAGAGAAAGCTGAGGYTCCCAAAAGCTGCATCCAGGGAAATGTGTGCTGTTGGGAGCCTGACAGGAATGGTGCAGGAGGTGCTTTTGAGATGCAGGGTGTGCCTGGCTGCTTTGCAGGGAGGCTGTGCAGGGCTGAGCGCTGTCTCCAAGGCTGTGTGGGTTGCTGAAYGCACAGGCTGTGCTGCTGCTCTTCCTCCTGAAGCACTTGTGCTCTGCCATGCTTCCAGGGAACTGCAAGGATGACATGACATGTGTGAAGGAAGAGATCTTYGGGCCTGTCATGGCCATCCTGCCATTTGACACCGAGGAGGAGGTTGTGGAGAGAGCCAATGCCACCAAATTCGGCCTGGCAGGTGGTGTCTTCACCAGGTATGACTGGGCAGCGTTCTGAAAGCATTCTAGGGAGGGGAAATGCTGCAGGGATTTGCTGCTCCTCTTGCAGTGCCTTGGCATGGGCATGAATACCAGAGAAGCTGGAGCAAGGGATTGCCAAAAGGGAAATTTATAAATGAATGGCCATTTAGTTTTTCCTGAAGTGTTGGGTGGGCCCAGCTGTCCTTTGGGCTCCTCCCAGCCTGGCTTGGCCTGCTGCCTGCCTTCCTGCATCTCCAGGATGCACCGGGAGCCTGCTGTTGGCTACTTGCCCCWCTCTGCATTGCTGGTGTCCTTGTCCTGGCTTCCCAAATCAAATCAGTGTCCTTGGGAATCAGTGCCACCTTCTTCAAGCAGGCAGGCYGAGCTCCACAAACCAGTGTGGCCTCCTAGCCTTTCTCCAGCAGGGTGTCACCTGGCAGGGAAGGTGGGGATCCAGCTGAATTGCCCTTTTCCTGCAGGGATATCCAGAAGGCTCACAGGGTAGTGGCTGCTCTCAAGGCCGGGATGTGCTTCATCAACAGCTACAACGCCAGCCCTGTGGAGCTGCCTTTCGGAGGCTACAAGCACTCAGGTGAGCTCTGTGTGCCCTCTCCTGGCACGTGCCAGCTGCAGGGGTGGTGAGTGGCACCTGGCACTGCCTGGAGCTGTGTTCTCACTCCGGCTCTTCCCTGCAGGATTCGGCCGGGAGAATGGCCGGGTAGCCATCGAGTACTACTCKCAGCTGAAGACTGTCTGCGTGGAGATGGGGGATGTGGAGTGTGTGTTTTAGTGGCTCTGGGGAGCATCAGGCAGCTCTTGCCTGTCAGCAGAGATGTGGATCATGTACACACTAATGAAATACCCTACAATTGTCAATGCCGGGGGGAAGCAGAGCTGGAGCAGCATTTGGCCACCCTGCTCCTGCAGGGGAGAATGTCCACACAGGGCTCAGCTCTGCCCTGTCTGCYGGACAATGGGAAGCTCAGAGCAGGAGGCACCAATCTGGCTTTGGCAGCAGCTCCTGCAGCCRCAGAGGAACTGTTACCAGAGGTTTGTCAATGGCCAAAGCCAGGCCCAGGCTTCCTGTGCTGTGTGCCTTATTCCCATTGCGTTCCACTCTCCCTCAGCTTCAGTTCTGGCTTCTTAACAGGTAGGACCCTACTCAATGCACGTATAAGCTCTTGGACATATGGATATCCTGTAGCTGTAGACCTTGTCTATACTGTGACTAYGTAAATGCCTTAAGTGTAGCATTGTTTATTCCCTCTAGAGCCCTGGTAACCTCAACTTTTTTTCTATCTTTTTTCTATCTTTATCTTACTTACAAGTGAGACAAATCATTGTGGGGAGAGTTGGCTGATGCTGCCAAGGCCAGGCATGGCCCTGAGAATCCCCTCCACACAAGAGTGGTGGCAAGCTCCAGCACAGAATAGTGAAAGCTATCTCACTTCCTTCCTATAAACTTACTGTTCTTTATACACAATGAAGCAACAGCTTTAAATGTTTGCCTACTTTAAATGTTTGTCTTTTCTTTAGCAGCCAAATAAATACTAACGCTGGAATTTCTTATCAGTGCAACATGAATTGAGGGGTCTAGAAATGGGGTTGCTGCTGTATGGGTTAAATGAGTTGCAAGGTGGTTTTYCAGTCACTAAAATCATTAAAGCTAGAAAGCACATCACTGCCTGAGGGACAGATTTCTGTAGTCCTATAAAACCAGAGTTGTTCTAATATTCTGCAGGGCTTAAGAAAACCCTCTGCAACTTTAGAATGAAAATACAGAATTGACATCTTCCTTTTATTGAATAAGAAAAGGGGAAAAACACAAGAAGCCAAGTGTTCTAAAAGAAAACAGAAGAAAACTGCCTTCAGCTTCTCAGGCAGCCCTGGTGGTGGCAGGCCCAGCCCAGGTGCTGGCAGGCTGAATACACGCCTGTGCCCACCAGCCCAAGGAGTGCCACRGAGCCAAGGGCCCCTCTCCTTCGGTTTTTGGGATCTGGAAAAAAAAKGCAGGATTTGTCAGTTCACTGAAAGACTGGGCCATCCTGGAAATTGAAGAGGGAGCAGGAACTAAAGGTAAATCCCCAGGGCAAAAGAGCAGGCACCAGTTCAGGCCTTTCAGGGTAGGTATCCCTACTGGATGAGTGCTCATCCCAGCAGCAGGAAGAGCGTGCTGCAGTGATAGCAGCCTCTGGACCTGCACCCTTTCCTCCAGATCTGACTGGGAGCAGAGTCCYGAGGTCACTGYAGGGGACCTGAGTTTCCCCCAGCASCCTSTGTGTGCTGCAGGGTACAGACCTACCTCCTGTGTAGTAGCCATAGGCATAGAGGAGTCTCCCAATGATCCAGGCGACGCCAAGCCCTGTGGCAACCCGCTGGAGAGAAAGGAGAAGCATTAAAGGCTTTGGAGAGCCAAAGTCATGCAGGCACCAGGTGCTGAATCTCATTTCACCCCTGTCCAGACAGTGAGCYAGAGTGAGGGCCAGGATCTCAGAGGCAGCTGCTGCTCCAAGCCCTGCTCCACTGYCTCCAGCAGGTGTTCCAAACTTCCAGCTTGACTCTTAATTTAGAGCTTGCTCCAATGTGCCTCCCATTTGCCAGATGTGCTTATGCTGCTTCCTTCCCTCTTGGAAAAGAAGTCTTCAGGAAGGACCTAATTTGTCTTTTGATGGCAAAACCAGAGCTACTGGATTTAGCCTCTCCCATGTGCCTGCCTCCTCCTGAGTTGTCTGCATCTTTCAGTTAAAAATAATCMAGGCTTTTGTTGACCTCCTTTGGCAGGGCTTGGGAAAACTGGGCTGGAGGGATCCTTCCCACTCAGTGACTGGAGGCTGCAAATGCTTTGCTTTGTCTCACAAGGCACCTTTAGGGGAAGGATAGGGCTCTAATAGCTGGAACTGCAGTAATGAGTTCATTACTTGTGATTCTCCTGCAGAAGAGCCCTCTACAACTAAATTTTCGGAAGGAGCACTGCTATTAAGTGTGATGTGGCTACTGAAGGGGCTGTCTTGGGCCTCCTGCTCAAATCAGGAAGCAAGAGCAGAGTTCTGTATCACTTACCGGGTGGTAGAGTCCACCAGTGCCTAAAAAGAACAGGAAGGCAGGGTAGACTTCCAGTCTGAAAATAAAAGTGAGGAGGTTGTGTTGGTGCTCAGATTGCTTACAAAGAGRAAACCCCAGAAAGGCAGAGGCTGCAAACATCCCCTGCCAAGGGCACTTTGGGCTGATGATGAGTCTGTGCTCAGTGCTGTGGCTGAGGAAAGAAGGGATCTGAGCATGCACAGAGTTTTAGTGCCTTCCCCTCAGCCTGTGCCCCTCTCCCAGGTCACCCACCCACTCACTGTCCATTTCAATCCTAAGCCACTCTAACATTCCCCGGGAGTTGTTCCTCCCAGCACCCTCTGATGCACTGTTGCAGCCTGTCCACAGGACCTGGGTGGACTTTGGCCTCTCTCCAGGGAGACCTGGGCAGCACAACAGAAACAAGACTCCTCGTGTCTCAAGATTGACCCCTGGAAGCACATTACCAAGAACTGGGGAAGAGGAGACTGCTGCACAGCACCATCCCACGGTTTAAGGCACGGGAAGGAGCCAGCACAGCCTTCCTGCTAAGCACTGCAGGGCTGTGTGCTGTGCCCAAGCACTGAGCCTGGATCAAAGCAGTGCAGCAGCACCTCTGGGGTAGCAGCAGCACCTCTGGGGCTGTGTCCCTGTCCCTCAGTGCTGTGTGTTCCCAGGCCCCCGTTCACAGTGTCACTCACGTGTTCTGGTGTGCGCGCTGGATGCAGTTGAATATCTGCCCGTGTTCAGGGTGTGTGCTGTACATGGCCGGATACTGCCAAAAAACAAACCAGCAGCAAAGCATCAGCAAGAGTGCCCTGCAGCTCCTCTCCCCCGGAGCCAAGGCTGCCTGGGTGATGGCGAGACCGACCTGCAGGGGCAGGTTAGAGCCTGTCCCTGCTCTGGGGCCCMCAAGAGCTGTGCTCAAGGTCACTGCCTTCCTGGAGCTGCTGCCTGGCTGCAGAGGCTCCCCCAGGCCTCAAATGTAGCCCTTTGTGCACCATACACACTGGGTGCATCTGCTCCAGTTGGAACAGGATCACCCCAACAGGCAGCAGGAGCTGTCCTTGTGCCCATCCCGCTTGTCACTTCCGTGAGTGAAGTGGTGAAAGAGCAAAGGAGCTGTGGCTTGTGCTGGAGCCAAGTGGCACARCAGCCTCTGCATGCCATGGCCCTGACTCACAAATGTCCCCACCCAGCCCACAGCCCTGCCTGCCTTAAAGGCTCCCAATGGATGCTGAGGGAAGGTCACTTGAAAGACTTTTTGTGACAGGGCTCACATCGTCCCCTTGAGTTTGAGAAACCCTCCTATCACTGTTGTTTTACTATGATCCTTTACTCCCATTGTTGCATCAGGCCTTATTTTCAAAGAAAATGGGTTGGGCAGTTTCTCGCCCATCAGTGTTGCCAAACTCAAAGCTGTGTGCTTTCAGCTTGGTGCCAAGTGCCTGATGTCCCAAATCCTGAGCTTTTATGCTTTCTGCAGAGCCATGGCAGCTCCAGCCCTTCTGCATCCGTGTGGTGGGGCAAGAATGTCAGCTAGTCATCCCAAACTGAGCAAGGTGTCACCTGTCTTGTCAACAGACTGGCTCCAGCCCTGCCAACCCCTCAGCCTGAGCACTCACCTCCACRTTGTACTTCTTGCGGGCCTTGCCCACATTTATGGCGAGGTGCATGACCAGGACGAAGCTGGCRGCCCCAGTCAGCATGACGTAGCCATATTCCTTGGAGAGAACAGCCATCGTGGTGCTGCAGAGAAAGGGAGCCCAGGAATATTTTGGGGAGTGGCAACACATGATTTGTGTGCATGGAAGAGTTGCTGAGCTTGGACCCCAGAGCTCCCAGCATGGGGACTTGCTGAAGGGAGAAATGGTAGCTGAGGCAACCTGTATCTCTTGGAGCCTGCACAAACCAGCAGTTCTCTGCATAGTTCCTGCCAAGCAAGCCTTAAAATCCTCAGCATTGGTGGGAAGTGGTGGCTGGAGAACCCTCGTCCACCCTGGGCAGAAACCATGGCCCCTTCAACCCCAGAGTTAGGGGCCACCAAATGAAGTCAGTTCATTTCCAGCCTGTTCCCTAAGAGAGGTGTTTCTTCACATGGTRGGAACCAGACCTGTGGAACTCCCTGCCAAAGGACATTGGGAATGCAGGCAATTCTCACWAATTCAACAGGAAACTGGGCAAATGCAAGGGATGAGTCAATTTGGGAATAAAACCTGGCTCAGAAATCCCCAGAGCTGGAAGGAGGTGGGCTACACGAATGATTAATTTGTACTGCTAATTGTACTTACATAAAATACTAATAAACCCCACCACCACAGCAATGATAAATGAACCTTTTGGRTCAAGAGGCACTAGCCAGACGAGTGATGCTCAGCTCTGCAGCTCTCCCTCCAGCACYGAGATAATTTTCCCAATCAAATCCCAGTTGGTGCCTGTCTCCAGATGGTGCCTGCACGATGCAGTGAGGTTTTGGTGTCTCCTGCATGGTGCCACCAGCAAAATCTGTCAGTGTGGGGAAAAACAGGCCACCTCATGGAAGTGGTGCAAAGTCTTCCTATGGCAGCAGCACCCGCACCCCTCACAAGGAATCTTTGAGGGTTTTCTCATTTGCAAAGGATTATCACCAACGGAGCAAGGTGAAGACAACAGCYGACTTTGTCCACAGGATATGTGGTAAACAATTGTGAGCAAGAATATTAAAACCTTGAAGTAATGAAGAAAAGTCAGCTGCATGCACGCACCTGTAATTGAGGTTAGAACCCGACAGGTGACACACTGAAAACAGAACATGTTCCCACCCAGTAGAGCAGGTTGGTGGTCACATTTCCCCCTTCAAATTACAAGGTTGGTGGAAAACCAGGCATTTTATCTTTCAGCACTAAATTATAATCTGGGGATTTATCTTGGGAGCAAAGAGCACGGCCAAGCATTAAKCTGGGTGTGTCATAAAACTGCTACTCTTACTACTGATACAAAACTGTGCCTCAAGCCTTTGCTCTCGTAATTTGGAGCCATATAAAGCACTCCAAAGTCACCAGGACTCTCACGGTCGTTTCCGGATTGTGGTGCCCCAAGGGTTTCAGCAACCTTTGCCCGCAGCTGCAAGGGCTTTGCTGACAGGCACTGTCGCGATGCACAAAGCTCAATTTCTGCCTTTCACACTGCGATGTTTCCGGCTGCAGCCACACACACCAGATTTTGGAGCACGACACGGCACAGAGCGGCAGCAGAACAAGGGGTCCTTCCCAACTCTGCCACAATACTGCAGCTACTGTGAGTCAGCAAAGCGCATTAAGGCTCCTTGAACCGACCTGCACGTGGATTCAGACGGGATTACCCGATGTAAASGCAGCCTTTCGAGCCAGCAGAGCCTTTTGCCTTGCCGTGCCCCTGTTCGCTCCCGGGGCTGAGCCCTCCCCAGCCAGGAGGGGCCAGGCTCCGCCTGAGCTGCCCGTGCGGGGGKCAGGCAGAGCTCCGCGCCCTGCTCATCCCGCAGCCCCCTTTCCCYCGGAGCGTCCCCCGGCTGGCAGATRTCCACRGCGCTTCCTCCATTTTCCATCGGGACAACCTGCGTCACCGTGCCCTAGGAGCATCCCCCGCCTCCCCGGCCCCGCTCCCGGAGGGGCAGCTGGAGGTGCCCGGCCCTGCACTCACCCTCAGCGCGGCGCGGAGCAGCCCAGGCGCTGCGGGACGGAGCCGGGGACGGGCACAGAGCCGGGGGCAGCAGCGGCAGCGGCGGCGGGACAGCCCCGCCCGCAGCMCCGCCCGCAGCACCGCCCGCAGGCGGGGCCGGGGCTCGGCCAGGCGCGATCAGTCTCACTGCTGCGAGAGCGGAGTGGGACGGGGGTTCGTGTGGATCTGCTGCGGCATTGGCCGTGCCGCTGTCCACCAGCAGCTCTGCCCGTGTGCCCAGCACACTGACATCCTTATCCTCATCCTTTTCTCCATATCCATTTTGCCATAGCCTTTACAGCAAAGAGCTCTCAGCTTTGATTTGGCAGTCTGCAATGTAATGGCTCTAGGTTGGGTAATTTATCTCGTGCTTGCTGAAATCTCCTGGTTTCCCCTTTTATCTTACCAGCCCCTGCACTGTGGGCTGAAGCTGCCAATGTTTCACACACGGAGTTGCTGTGCTGGGTCATGTAAGCAGATACTTCCCTTGGCAATTCCCAGCGCTGGTGGTGAGAAGGATCTTGCTTACATCTCCCTCTAGATGAAACCCTGGCACTTTGGCATGGACACACGAGCCACTTCCAAGAATTTTTGGAAATTGTGAAAGCAATATTTTTACTTTATAAAACATTCAGTTTTCAGGGTTATGTGACACAAACCAGAGCTGGGCTTTGCAGTTTGGTAAATGTTCATAAACTAGGGGAGGCATAGGCAGTCTGGCTGCAGGAGCAGAGGGTTCTTTTGCTGTCACCRGTGTAATGGGGAAGAAAGCAAGAACCAGTGGGATCCTGGGCCCCTAAAAGTCCTGGTTTTAATCTCTTTGCCTTTCTTTCAGCAGAAAGTTCTTGGGATTCCCGGAGGCTCCAGCAATCCAGTAATTACCTGGTGGTCCGATTATGTGCGCTGATCCCAGTAAGCTCTGCTGGGTGTTTTGGCCAGGAAGGGCCTGGTGGTCTCCCAGACTACAGCACACTGCCAGGGCCTTTCCCATATCTCAGTAGCTTTCCAAGGCAGTCCTTATGTCCCTGTTTTTCTGTGGTCTCAAGGTAGGGTGGAAGTGGAAAGGCCTGGCAGTATGCACACCTCTCACTCACCCCCAAATGAATATTTTGCCAGTGTCCTGAGTTCCCATAGCAGAAGACTGGATAGCAGCACAGCAAGTGAAACTGAAGCACAGATACTTCCTTCTCTTGCAGTTTTATTTCACTTCCAAAAAGAAAAAAAAAACGAAACCAAAACAAACAAACAAAAAAAAAACAAAACAAAAAACAAACAAACAAAAAAAAACAACCCCAAAAAACTAGGGTGGGACAACATGTGTGAAATCAGGCAGGAAGGGAGTTCCCACAATGGGAGTTCAGAAGGGCTGATCCTAAGGGGCTGTGTCTTCCTCCTCCTCCTCCTCCTCCTCCTCCTCTTCTTCTCCCTTTGAGGTATGGACTTGGTAGATGACAGCACAGATGCCGGCCAGCCAGGCTGCCATGGTGCCAGCCAGAAATATGCAGAAACCAACGAGGCACAGAAAGACATAATCTTGCTTGGACAGCTGGGTCAGGCAGCTGAAGTGGAGCTTTGCCTCTGCTGCTGGCATCCTGAGGGCATGCAGGCCTGCTGGGGTGTAGCAGGTGATGTTGTCAGCATCTGCAGAGGGACAAGCAGAAGTAGGACTCTCTAGCCTGTGTCATAATTAAATGAACGGGAGTCCTGGTAGAAAAATGATGGGAGTGCTTGCTAAAAGCCTGAAAAATATCTCTAGAGTTCACCCTGTCTCCTTTCATGGCTTGGGTGAAATCTGACAGCCAGACTCATGCCAAACCTGTGCTAAATCCTTGCCAAACCACAACTCCCAGGTTGTCAGAATGATTTCTGAGGTGTTGGCTCCATAGGAAAACATTACSTGGTTGATTATGCCACTGTGGCAAACTGCTGTCCCTGCCCTGCTCATCTCTGGTRATTGAGCACCTTCATCTTCATATGAGAGCACCTGTGTTTGTTGTTTTTTTAAAGTCTCAAACACCTTCTGAAGTGATACAGCCTAAATTATGCTGGAATAATGAGGCTGCTGTGTGTTTGACAGCGAGGGTGGTTTGCAGTTCGAACAGCCTTACCTGCTCTGTGAGGGAAGCAGAGGCAGCTCATCAATGATTCAGTTCCACTGAAATAACAACCATAYCCTGTCATATTGCAATATCTGCAGTGATAAACAGTCCCTCTCAAGTTAGGGAAGGATGCCTGTGGTACCTGTGGAAGCAGGGTGTGTCCTCAGCCATGGCCCTCTCCTTCCTCTGCAGGTTTGGAACCCCACAGACACAGTCTGGGCTGGGCATGGGTTGGGCACTGCTTCATGGACAGGATGGAAGTGCCTGAGGGAAAGGGAGCTACAGGCAGGGCACTGCTTGATGCATGGGATGGAAAGGGAGTGGTGGAGGGGAACAAGCTATGGGGGATTTATTTCACATTACATTGTATGGTATATGACTGAGTGACATTGCTGCTGTGGTTGTTCATGCTGATCTCACTCCTGGTCCTGAATAAAACTGGAGAGATTTTATCTTTCTGTTCCCCAAATCCATGCTACCTTGGGCAGCTTTGAGTCAGCCTCCAGGCTGCGCAGATCCAGCTGAGCCCCAGACACTGGTGCACAGATGTTTGTGAAGGTCAGTAGCCTTTCTAAGGGCCAGGCTGGGGTCTGCTTCTGGCAGAAATGTTCCTTTGCCCTGGAACAACCCTTGTTTTAAGACTGCCTTTCCTACTCCTACCCTCCCCAGCTGCCTCCAGTGAGCTTTATTCTCCTGTTGCAGGGTTCAGTGGGTTATCTCCAATCTCACTGCTAAGAGCTGTACTTTATTTCACTGTTCCATAATTGCCTGTAACCTGTATGTGGAAAAAAACCCACTTTATTGTCTACAAGGAGYTTACTACATCTAACAAAGGCACTGAGATGCCTTTAATTCAGTTCTAYCCTAAGCAGCTTCCATTTGCCCTTCCCTTTTTTCCCTTTGGGTTGTTTTGTGGCCCTTTCTTATCCAACGGACAGACTYTCTCCAACAATTTCTCTCTCTAACCATGGTGCCCCGTGTTACTGAAACCAAAGCTTTACTCAATTATTTGTGCTGTGCTGTGTCTCTTTCCTGTCTGCAAAAACCAAGCTCATGTGCTGCAGCTGCAGAGCAAAACATCACCCTTGGGACCAGTATTTTTATGGGAAAGGGAACTGGTGATTACCCTGCYTTGGCCTCTCCAAGGCCCAGTCGTAGAATCTCTCAATATGAGAGCTGGGAAACAGCTGATTTTGGGGTGGAGATAAGGCAGGAAATTCAGAGGAATGATTTTCCCAGTGCACATCTCCCTGGAGCTGTGTTGGGCTCCTCGTTCTTGGCACTGCAGCCATGGGGTGCTGTGCAGGCACAGGGACACCTGAGGCTGGATCCAGGTGTTTTAGAGCAGCAGCAATGTCCCAGGTACAGGCTACACCTCCCTGGCTGCCCTGGGGATGTGAACAAGAGTGACTCACTGTGTTTGGAGTGTGTGTAACCCAGCTGCTCCCATCCCTGCTTTGTGCCCTCATTGACATGCAGTGATCCAGCCCCGTGAGCTGAACATTTGGGAAAGAGAGCAGAGGGCCCTCTCTGTTCCACAGTGGGAGCAGGGAGGAGACAGGTCCTGTTCACACACCCCTTACCTGGAAAATGCACATTGCTGTCCGTCATCCAGGTGATGAAGTCCAGAAAGGAACAGTTGCAGTGCCACAGRTTCTCACTGAGCCCCAGAAGCCTCAGGTTGGGCAAGTCCTGGACGGTGCTGGTGTCCAGGAAGGTTAAGCCCGTCCGGCTCACATCCAGGTGCCTTAGCCAGGTGTTGTTGGAGAAAGCATCCTTCTCAATGGCCACAAGGTTGGGATTGTCCGAGATCTTCAGCACCACCAGGCTGAGGAGGTGGGAGAAGGTGYTGAAGGTGACCTGTGTGAGGTTGTTGAAGCTGAGGTCCAGATAGACAAGTTTGGCCACGCCAATGAAAGTGAAATCCAGGTCATCCCCCAGGAGGTTCTTTCTGCAGTCCAGATAGACCAAATCAGCCAGGAAGCTCAATTCCACTGCCGGCAGATATGAGATATTGTTTGCTGCCAGAATCAGCTGCCTGGTGTCCAGAGGGATGTCCACAGGGAACTCCTGCAAATGCTGCCCGGTGCAGTTCACCTCCAGGTACTGACAGCTACACCTGCTCGGGCAGTTGATCCCCTCTGGTGCCATCCCCATCYCCAAAAGGAATATGAGGCTCAGGGACCATGGCCTTCCCAAAGGAGACATGGTTTGAGACCTTCCAGGCCACTTAGCCCTTTGTGGACTGCRAGCAGCCCTGTGGAAGCTGCATTACCCTCCCAGCCATGCCGAGGAGGTGCCCAGCTGCAAGGCTGTCRGGAAGCACTTTGTGTCCGTGGCTCACCTGAGCCCTTGGCAGAGTGCCCAGCTGGAAACTGAGCCTGGCTTTTACAYTGGCAAGTGCAGAACAGTGGCTGGAGTGTCTCTGTCTCACACTCGGTGCCAGGTGACACCAGGTGACACCTCTGTGATGTGATGTCAGTGGCTTGCAGAAGCTGCTTTTCGGAAACAGTGCTGTGACCTCGCTGAGCTGCTTCCAGATGAGTGGAGGTGCAGGAAGCTGTGGGTGGGATGGGAGCATCAGAACTGTGTAGGAAGAGCATCAGCAGTCCAAATTCTGTCAGAAATGGTGTCATACTGCAAAAGGTGCTGATACTGATAGGCAAGAGCCCTGTCTGTGCAATGCTGTGCTGGACTGGTGGTGTCTCCTTGCAGGAGGCAGGAGGTTCTACCCCAACTGGAGCAGCACATTCAGATCTGGGGACCTCAGCACAAGATGTGGAGCTGTTGCAGTGGGTCCAGAGATGCCATGAAGATGCTAAGAGGGCTGGAGCTCTGCTGTGGGTATAGTCTGATAGTCTGCGCAGCCTGGAGAACATTCTGGGACATCACCTAAAGGGTTTATGAAAAACAGGGAGCGACCCATTGCACACGCAGGTAGTGACAGGACAAGGAGGAATGTCTTCAAACTGAGAAGCCAGGTTTAGATTGGGCGTTATAAAGAAATTGTTCCATGTGAAAGCAGTGAGGCCCTGGCACAGGCTGCTCAGAGAAGCTGTGGCTGCCCCCATCCCTTGAAGCGCTCAAAGCCAGGCTGGACGCGGCTTGGAGCAACGTGGGATAGTGGAAGGTGTCCCTGTCCATGGCAGGGGGAAAACTAGGTGAGCTTTAGGGCCCGTTGCAAGGATTCCATGACTCTTCCAGAGGCCGTGACAGCCTCAAGGCTCCGAAGGGACTCCAGCGCCTGACGCCGCCGCTCCCCTCACGGCCAACGGCCGAGCGGGGCGGGGCCTGCCCGAGCCACGCCCACTCACCACAGCGCGGCCGCGGATAGGCCCGGGGAGGGCGGGAACACATCGAGCCCCGCCCTCACAGTGACGAACCGGTTTCTGATAGGTCGGCGGGGGAGTGGGGGCGGGGCGTGGCGGATTCAAGCGGCGGGCGCGCGCCGGTAGCGCCGTTGTGTCCCCGCCACCGCCGTGTCCCCAACGCTGCCGTGTCCCCAACACGCCCCTGCCGCCGCCATGGAGACCATGACCTTCCCCCGCTACAGCCCCGACGACATCATCAGCTACCTTCGCTCGCACATCCTGGCGGGCGCTGAGGCCCGCAACCTGGTCAARGGCGACGTGTTCGGCAACCCCAAGGTGCGTGAGGGGAGCGCGGGGCGGCTCCGTGCCCCGCCCGCTCCCGTGTGGGACGGACGCGCTGCCCGGGGTTGGGTGGAACGCTGTTGGGTTGGGCTCCCAGGAGCCCCAGGGCTCTTCTTGTCTCTCGGGCCTCGCCGGGACGTGGGGTGGTGTCACCAGCAACACCCGGCCTGTCTTTCCCAGTTCTGTGGGAACCCACTGTGTCTGGTCACGTTGCATAATTCCATCAGTTTCCCTGATCAATTGAATGCTTTTAAACCCAACCCTACTTTTTAAACCTCTCCTTGCTTCAACCCCTTTCATCACTTTGACCACTTAGTGTTAGCGAGTGTCCTCGGCAGAAGAAAAGTGGCTTTAAAGTGGAATTGATGCCTTGGAGTGGTTCCTGGTGCTGTTTTTGGCCTGCAGAGGGAGTGGTCTGGTCCTGCTTGTTTAGGAAATGACAGGACAGATGATGGTTTTAAAAAAGCAAAATTGATCATGGATTAATGCTGTAAGTGAAAAACTGGTTTGTAAATTTATTTATTTTTTCCCTCTTCCTTTTTATAATCTAATGAAGGACACTCGTTGCTACAGGATTATAATTTCTRTGAGGTTTTTTTTTTTGTTTTTGTTGTCACTTGATTTGGAAACTGCTCAGCAAGCAGCAGTGTATTGAAAACCACTGCCTGGTGTATACAGTCAGGGCTGTAGTTGTCCGATCTGACTGCTGTCCCTTAAAAGTGAATTATGAGCAAGTAATGCTTGAACTGCAAAGTGTTGGAAAGTGAAACTTGTTTTGTCGTGAAATTAGCTTTCATGTGTTTAAAGCTGAACTGCTTTCATGGCCTGTTCTGGGAGCCATGAGTAATCAAACATGGAATTCTGATTCATGTCCTCTCTTCCTGCAGCTTGACATTTTGCACCTGATTTACATGAGAATCCTGCAGAAAGTGTATGGGATCCGCCTGGAGCACTTCTACATGGTAGGGCTGCCGGTGGCAGGGATGATGGAATGTGAAAGKGAAAGAATTTTGCACTTACTTGTTCTTTGGGATGCTGAGGGTGTCAGAAATGTCTGTAAGGTCCAGGGAAGGACTGGCCAGGCTGATGGAGGGACACCATGGCTAGCTTGAAAATCCATTCTGGGCTCTTGGGCGTCTGCCTTTGGCCACGGCTGGAGGAGTTCAGACTGATCTGTAAGGAATGCAAATGTTGCTTTGGATACTTGATCATCTCCACTCCTCCAACAGCTGAGAGGAAAGTAAAGATAGGCTGGCGCGTTGCTGGCTATTGGTTCGTTTATCTACTCTTATATTACATTTATTACATTTACGTCTCTATTAGGCATCCCTGAAAGTGGGAGCAAAGAGTTTTGTCTCATGGAATTTCTGGATAAACTGAAAGGGAAGAGCAAATGTGCACAAGATAACTCTGTTCTTCCCAGGCAATGACATCAGCTGCCATACTGTATTACGAGGTTCAAAATATCAGAGAAAAGGAACAGTGTACCAGTATATTCTCCCTCTGACTTCTTCACAAAGCAGTTAAATATGTTAATTTTTGAATGTTTAAAGAAGGAGCTTCTTGCTGGTAGCTGTGTAACGCAGAGACTGTTGTCCTGCAGCAGCTATGAACAAGTTAAAACAGAGTTTAAATTGACTTTGAGTTTGTAATGTTGCTGCTTTAGTTATTATTGTCTTTTTATATCTTTTCCAGCCAAAATTGACACTTAAAATACTCTGCTGATTTAACTTGATGACATTTTCCGGCCTTTAATATGTGTTCCCTGGGGATGGGAAGATCATCCTCAGTGTTTTTAATCTATTGGAATTATTTTATGCTGTGGAAAATGCTGCGTGATTTTTGTTTTGATTATTGTCTACTTATGCACTGCCCTCTTGTCTCTTTAGATGCCAGTCAACGTTGACATTACATACCCACAGATCTATGAAGGCTTTCTACCTGTCTGTAATTTGTATATTCACATGTAAGTAGSTGATGCTTGCCTTGTGCTTGCTGGGCAGATGCTCTGGGATAAGAGGACAAGATCTTTTTTGTGGTAAATGGCTACAGCACAAAACCTGAGTCATGGTCACTGCAGTTGAGGTTGTTTTGTTTTCCTTGCAGGGAGCGCTTGCTGCCAGTGTGCCGGATTAATGACTTTCAAATTGCTGATGTTTTAAACCCAAGTAAGCAAGTACATTGTAATCCTTGTGTTTCCTGGGGTGCTGGGTGTTGCTTGATATTCCAGGTGCTTTTTTCATTGGGCATAGCCAGACTGGCATCCAGTGTGAAGTGTCCCTRACTTCCAGCTGCTCTGGTGACCCTCAGACAAGCTGGTTCTAGTGAGCAGTTCTTATTTCTTCTGTAGGCTGAGGCAGGTCAGTAACTGTAGGCAGTTTTGAATGCTAGGAGTCTGATGAACTTCTGATCTGGAGATGGGCTGTGACATACTTAAAACTGTGTAATAATAATAGATGGTGATGAAAATTACCCTGACAGCTCTGGAATGCTTTAGGATTTCTTTTTTTTTTTTTTTGATGCCTGTGCTCTACTCCTTTCAATACACACTTGTGGTGATTCTGCTACAACACAAACAACTTGGAAAAGGCCGCTCTGAAGAACCCTTTCACTTCAGGATCTATCTTGTCTAAGACATTCAAAGCTTTTCTAATCATCTTTCAGAAAGTTTGCTTGGAATAAAGCCAAAAAGTCTCTGCAGTTCAAATTGCTGCCTTCAGTTAGGCTGATAGCTACAAAAAGGTTCTCCCTTCAGAGCTGCAGTTCAAGACTGACACTTTCTCCTTGGCTTCTGTTTTAAGGGAGACTGTGTGTTAACAATCTTTTCTTCCAGGTGCCAATATTAATTTGTTAAATTATACAGAATTGCTGAGAGTTTATTGCTAGCTGGGTGCTAGTTTTGGTGTAGTCTGAAATCCTTGCAAGCTGAGTGGGGGAAAAACTAATTTGGATTGTTTTGTAATTTCTGTCTCCTCTGAATTATGCTTTGCCCAACTTTTTTTGAAGCAATTGCAGTGCTTGTAGAAATCAGCCCAGTGAGGTCTTGCAATTCCTATTACAGAGACAAAGAGGACTGTTCGCTTCTTGAGTGGCATCCTCAACTTTGTGAACTTCAGGGAATTCCGGCGGGAGGTCTACTTGGAGCTACAACTGAACTATGTAAGACTGGATGCTGTTTTATTTCAGTTACCTATTTAAGTACAATTCATATTAATGTAGAACTAGGAGCAGAAAGGTTGTCTTTAACTTCAGGTTTATGAAACATGTTGGGATGTTAAATATAGCCAAGGAATACAGGAAGGTACTGATTGTTACTTAATAATTGGCAAAAAAAACCTTTCAGTAATATCCTATTTGATACTTTAGCCTGATAAATGAAGGATTGATACCTTGCATTGTTTTGAGAAAAAACTGGGTGCAACAATTGTAGGTGGTGGTTTCTCTTTTGAATGTCTCAGTAGTTCAGTTGTGAAATAATGATGAGCAAGGCTCTAACAGAAGCCCAGAGAGAAACTTCTCTAAAGTGAAATATTTAACTTGCAGAAATCAGCTATGGAGAAACACCAGCAACTGGAGGCTGCGAATCGGGAGGCAGCAATGAAGCTGGAGAAACTGAAGTGGGTGTGAGGAGTAAGCACTGTGAGATGCATTGTTTGCCTTTCCTGCCCAGGCTGGATCACTGGGCTGAGGCTTAACAAGGCCAAGTAGAGAGCCCCCTTGGGTCATAATAATTTGGTTCAATGCTGCAGGCTTGGAGRAAAGGGGCTGCACAATGGCCCAGCAGAAAAGGACCTGGAGGTGCTGGTTGACAGCTGCTGAACAAGATCCAGCAATGTGCCCAGGTGGCCAAGAAGGCCAAAGACACCCGGCCTGTATCATCAGTAGTGTGGCCAGCAGGACCAGGGCAGCAATTGTCCCCTGTGCTGGGCWCTGGTGAGACCACACCCAGAGTCCTGTGTCCAGTTCTGGACTCCTCACTGCAAGAAGGACATTGAGGGGCTGGAGTGTGTCCAGAGAAGGGAACAGAGCYGGGAAAAGTCTGGAGCACAGCTCTGATGAGGAGCAGCWGAGAGAGCTGGGGATGTTTATTCTCTGCTGACAGAGAAAAAAAATTAATTTTACAGTATATGGTTGCTTTGAGAGAATCCTCTCTTTGCATGCAGGGGACTAGGGTGAAACTTTTTTGTCTTAGTTTTTAGTGCTGCGTCTTTATCTCTTCAATAGCTGTGGGAAGCCCATCTTTAACTTAACAGATGAGTAAAGTTGTCTTCCTTAGTTATTTGACATGTTTGCCACAGTCTCTGTTTCAGGCCATTTAGCTCTACTGCCTGTGTCTTTGCACCATTAAGTTTTGTTTTTGCTCGTGGATAATAGGATGAAGAAAATGGCTGGTTTCCAAGAGAGCTTTCAAAACAAAGAGTTTTTTTTCTGACAGCTGCTCTTGGTGTGTGCTACACAGGGGGTTCTCTAACTGGGATAGGTCTTCACTAATATAAGCTATTTGTATGACAGGTAAAATGCAAATTTCATAAATGAAAATCACCACCAAAATTGGTAGGAGTGTTGTACTTTCATGCTTTGCTTAACATGATCTTTAAACTTAGTCCTCTGTCATGCTTGTACCACTTCTTGCCAAAATAGCTCTTTAGATTATGCTTCAACTGCAAAATCTTACAGGCAAAGGAAAATAAGATGAGACTGTCTTGCTCTGATTGCTAAAGTTACTATCTGTAAACTCTTCAGAGACAGTGATTGTTTTATCTGCTGTACTCTGACTGGACTATAATGTTGCTGAAACTGCCCAATATCTTTATTTTTCCCTTAGCACAGTTCCAGTTGAACATCAGGCAGAGGTCAAGCAGCTCACRGAGAGCATTCGGGAGCTGGAGCAGCTGCTGAGGCAGGACTATCGTCGGAAACAGGTGGGATCTTGTTCTGTATTTCTCTGAAAATCTGCTATGGGCTCCTCACTTCTGTTGGTTTTATTCCCTTCCCTCTAATTCAGTGGATAAAGGGCACTTTTCTGATTTAAAACAGTGGCCATTTTAACAAAATGCTGTCTGGCCCCTCTTCATTTCACTRTAAGGAATGTGAAACATGCTTGCAATCAGACTTGGAGAGTACAAAAATGTGTTTGACTCTCTTTTTGAAATGCATTTCTGCAATGGCTTTAGGAGATTGGAAATGTGATATGTATATTATCTTATGTTTTCCATTTGAATTCAAAGAATTGGAGCTGCAGGTGAGCCATGGCAAGAAATGAGGCCTAAGAAAGGTCACCCAAGGGAATGCCTGGCAAAAAGAGTAGAGTTAATTGCAGGGGTAACTTTTCAACAATGGGAAYTTGCCTCTCAGGTCTCATAGATAACCTTTTCAGCTGCTTTGGGAGAGAGAAAATAATAATYTATGGTTAGGATTTTTTGTTATGTCAAGTCATGTCTCTACTATTAATATTATTAACCATGTATTTGACTATTATTTGGGACTTTATGTTAAATTAGATTCTTTCCCTGAAGAACAGGACCTCTGGCAAGAAAAGTTGTGGGGTCATTGTCAGGGTCAATAAAAATAGARGTGGTCAGTCTCTTATCCCTTTTCCTAGTTAGCCACTCCTGGCTGCATCCCTAATGCTTCCAGGGGCCTCAGTGACAATATTCTCCTTCCCTGTCTGCAATTTTACAGTTTTGTCTGCTGGTTATGGCCCTCCAAAGGGCCCATAAAGGGGATTTCTCCTGTGGACAGATCTATGATAGGAGGATAAGGCAGGTAGCAGCTGTAGAGATGCTTATTTAAAGCTTGGTGCTTTTTTCAGACAGCTTTGCAAGAAGTGATTTCTCAAAAGAAGACTGATATTGCTGAGAGCACCCGAAAACTGGTGAGTACACCTCTGTGTGGGTGAAGGCTGAAGCTTCCATCTCAGATCAACTGAGAGATCAGAACTCTTTCTAGCATCAGATTATTCTTGGAATTAGGTCAGTAGAAATCTGGACTTTTGAGGTGCTGTGGGTTTGCTTCACATGCCTAGAGTGGGGTAATGACCAGCACTCACCTGGTGGGGACAAAATGGGAGGTTTTGAGAGGCTGCACAGGAAAGTTGTTGCTCTTCTCCTAGCTTGATGGAGCTGCCTCTGGACCCATGCAGTGACTGCCTCAGTTTCCCTAAATTAGGGGCTCTGAGGGAGAGACTGCCTCAGTTTCCCTAAATTAGGGGTTCTGAGAGAGAGCTGCTGGTAATATGGCAGGCTGGATGGGGCTTGGAGAATGTTTTCAGGTGGAAGGTGTCCCTGCTCATGGCAGGAGGGTGGAATGAGATCTTTAAGGTCCCCCCCAACCCAAATCATTCTAGCTGGCAGACTCTTTGTGGAATACTATTCAACTGCTGTTCTTGTGCACCCCTGTAAGAATATTTGGGAAGAAAAATGGGCTGTTAATTGCTTTGATTTGGAATGTTACTGCTGTTTAGAGGAATTTATTTTTAAAACTTCTTAATGAGGAATGACTACAAGCAGACCAAAGAACCTGTCTAATCATAAGATTCTGGCAAACCTTGCTACACAATTCCTCCTTGTTAACCTAATTGCTGATACTGAAAATGTGTGTCTTGTTGACTAGAATGACCTTAAAGTGACTATGGCTACTTTGAAAGAAGAGCAAGAGCAGCTGAAATCCAAAATTGTGGAGAGTCCAGAGGARCTGAAAAATTACAAAGAACTGATGAAAGAGACTGTTAAGAAATTGAAGAAATCTAAGGTGAGGTTTTCCTCTGTCCACACAAGGAGGTATTCTATTAGAAAAAACGTGTTTAATTGGACTGTCATCTAGAACTGCTTCTTGAATGATGGTAAAACACCAAAAGGGCAGTGGTTAGTCTGAAATGAAATCACAATTTCAGAGAAAACTGAAAGTTCATGATAGAGGTGGTGATTTGTTTTTGATGGGCCTTATTTTTTTACTTTTTGAAAAGCAGATTGCAGTCACTTGTAAAACTAGTTGTAGAACTCTTGAATCTGTAYCTGCCTGGCTGTTTGCTCTCAAGAGGTGACAATATTTTGGCAGCTCTCAAATGTCTTTGGATTKAGAACATGTGCTTCATAGTGCTTCTGTTGTCATTCACTGTTTCTGGAATTGATGGCTGTYTCCACTAGTATGTGAACACTGAATTCCCTTCCCAGCTTTTTGAGGTTTTATTTTATTATTATAATATCACTAATTTTTGTGGTTTGTGATTGCTCACACATCAGTAAAGTTTGCACTTTGCCTCTGATGGTGTTTCTGTTCCAGAGGTTTAAACTTGATCACTRTAATTTCAGGCACGGTGTTTTATAYAACTTTTGTTTCACCAGTATGAAATTTCTTCACTGTCCTTTTTTTTCCTGAAAGCTTCTGAAAAAAGCTGGTTAGTTCAGTGTAAAACATTTGCATATCACCTTTTTTTCTATGCTACCAAAAAATGTTGGGGTTTTTTTTCCCCTCAAACTGAAGAGCTCATTTCAGTAACTTAAATATTATTTTTACTGTCTTTAACCAATGAGTAAAGGGTTCAAAAGTCAATATGCTTTAATACTATATAAAAGAACTCCAAARCTGTTTATTTAATAGTCTTTTTTTTCTCTTTAAAGCAAGAAGTTATTGAGAAATATGAAGGTTACAGGGACCTAGTTGAAGTTTTGCCAGCATGCCAACTGGAGGTGCAGTTATACCAAAAGAAGATGGAGAGACAGGGAGCAAATGTGGAGAAACTGGCCAGTGTATTATCAGAGGTTTGTATTATCCAAATTATATCCTATTAGGGAGAATTTGATGTCTAAGCAATGTCTCCCTCTCTCGTCTTCCCTATAAAAAATGACATTTTGTAGTTTAAAGAAAGAAATTCTTTCTTTAAAATGTCAGTAAAACATTGCTGCTGCTTTGCTGGGTGGCACTAGCTAATGTACTATGCACCAGCTATTGACCACTTTGAATAGTCAAAGCCTTTGTTGCCATAGAAACCTGACCTAAAATAGTTGGAACTGTCTTGGGGTTGTTGGTAGGAAATGATGGGAAAAGAAAAGTGAAATCRGGTTTCTTCTGCCTTGAGAGCAGAAACTAAGAGCAAAAATTGCTACTTCAGGAAAAGTCATGCCTTAAGTGCCTTTAACTTTATTAATGTTACTAAGCCAGACATTGTCTGATGAAATGTTGGTCACAATACAGTACCTTGCTATTTGCTACTAGGTTTTGGAAGAAGGCAGCATTTGAAAAATTGAGTGGAGCCTTTTTGAGTATTTGTATAGCATGTGTTCAAATTTCCCTTGGSAAAGAGCTACAGCAGAAGTCCCAGTCACTTCTGAAAGTCATCCTAAGTGGTGGGGTCTTGTTCWTTTGGATGTATTTATAATCAGATAAAGAGTAGTGAAGTGGGAGAATGAATGAGCCTGGCAATCAGATCTTCAGCAAGCAGCCAGCTAGTTCTAGTGTTAGTACCTTCACAGGCTATGCTGTCTTTATTATTTCCCCCCATTTAATTTATTTCTATTTAATTTATTTCTTTACTTTTGCACTCTAGGTCAGAAACCTGGAGGACCAGATTGACAGTGCTCAGGCAGAGCTGAAAAATGCAAAGACAGATGAAATGTCCTTAAAGAGAGTGGTCACTGCAAAACATGAGAGGCTTTCTACAGCTGAGATAAGGATTAAAAAGATGCGTGAAGATGTGGAGCAGCACAAGTGCACTGTGCTTGAGTATGGAGGAGTTGATGTTTCTGCCTGATGCTGCTTTATGTCTTTGTTATGTGCTGCCAAAGTTCATGTCTGCTACAAACACACAGCTTAGCAGTAAGGAGAAAATGAGCAGTGTGGGACAGCTCTGTATGARGACCAGCAATGCTGCAGGCAGGGAGTTGGGGTCTCAAATCAATAATTGCAATGTGACTTGACAGCAATTCTTTTATTGGAGCACTAATTTAATTTATAATGCTTATTCTTGATTCTTTTATCTTCTTAAAGAGAATGTCACATTGGGATAATTTTCCAACTTATCAGACTTCAACAAAGCCCCATTTGCCTTTCATGAATTTTTCATAATTTCCCTTGCCACTTTTGCTCATTATCAAAGATGTTCAAGACCCATGGGGAAATGGGGCTCGCATCTCGGAGGAGCATTATCCTGACATGATGCTTCTAAAACAAAAGGAAAAGTGTCATTTGATCAAAGCCTCTCAGCCCTTCTTCCTTTCTCCCATATGCTGAAGGCAGCTTGCAGGGCTCTGTTTGCAGCACCAAGCTGCAGCCCTGTAAGGCCCTGGCTTCAMTCTGAGATTGGTGCTGAACTGATACAGAGGAAATTTATTTTGTAACAGTTTTCTTATCCTTTCTTATACGCATAAGAAAGGCAATATGGAAATCATTGGCTGAGTAGATTAGCTGTGATGGAAGGGAGCTTCTTCCACATGGCTGAGACAGTCAAGATTCAGTCATGCTTAAGGTTTGTGTGGTGTGCAGAATGGCACTTTGTGTATTGTTCCAGCTAAAGGAAATTATTTGGAAGGGAAATAGGTTGGACAGGAGGTATTTCTTGACAGAAAGGGTGATTAGACACCAGGCTGCCCAGGTGAARTCACTGCTGTTAGTACTAACCTTTTTCCTCTCACCTTTAGGCATTGTAACAAAGTCCAGGAGAAGAGGGGYGCTGTATATGACAAAGTGATGGCCATTCACAAGGAAATCAAACAGATGAAGGGCAAAATTGAGCAGCTGAAGGAGGATGCTGAAGAAAAAGCAAGGAAATCCAAGGTGAGGTTTTTTAAACCATGGATGAGATACCACTGAAATAATGAATCCACCAGACCACTCAAGATTCATGCTTGATAAGGATTTAACTGTGTGATGGATTTTTCTTTTCCCTTCTTTATTTTCTCTTTCTAGGAAATACACCTAATGTGGAAGGCTGTGTTGGAGAAGACTCATGAATCTCTCCTTAAGACAGTGAAGAGTTATGCAGCCTCAAGAGCAGAAAAAGTTGATGAAATAAGGAGAGGGCTGCTCAGCATTCAGTCTTCTGGAAGTAGCTCTTAAGCCTGTCTGCACTTGTGTTCCACTTYTGTTATGTTTGTGCTCATAACTGAACTCAAGAGCTTCTGCTTTGCATGGGAGGGATAACAATTCCRGGCAAATCCAGCTTTCTTAAAAGCCATGTCACAACATGCTTAGCTTCCCAGGCAGATCCTGATGTCWTGAGCTCACTGATATGGATAAGAAAACATTAAGTTTCTATTGTTTCAGTCAGCACAGGCTTTAGTGGTAATACTGCAAGTCTTACTAACACCAAATTGTTCAGCATTTTAGACAGAATGCTGTGTTTGCAGTTTGCAGTTCACAGTTCTGCAGTCTTTGATCTGGGAGCACCTGTTCAAGATAAGTCAGTAAGAGGTGATGTTCCACCATCATCATTCAATTAATATTAAATCCAGACAGAGCAGTAGCATCCAGTAAATGCTGGATACGAGTTACTCGTATCACAAATATTTGTAAGTGTATATTTGTAAACATTCAGAAGTATCATTTTAATAATCAGTACCCTCCCTCTCAATGCTTACACTTTATTGTTTCTGCTCTGTGGTGTATTGAACCCTCATCTGTGTTTATCAGTCTGTGTTAGGATGCTCTTAAAAATTATAATTGATACTTGTACCTTAACTTGTGATGGCACTTGGTGTGCCACAGTGGTTTTAATTATTTGGAAAAATAAAATGTTAATTTTTACACTATTTATATAAGGATATTTAACCCCTTTTTTCTTGTGTCTTTCCCTCTGCATGCCCCTAACTGACTTGGAATAACACTTCACTAGAAAAAGTTTGCTTTGTACATTTGTATGAATGTGTGTTACAAGCAGTTTTTTATGATAGAAGGAGGAGGATGATGCAAGGCATGTTTGTARTTTCAGTTCTTCATCTCTTATTAACCAGAGGTGCTAGCAAGTCAGGAACAGCAGGTGCTTGTTTTTTTAGAGCTCTTATGGAGGCATCAGACCTTCTRAAGTTTTGCTTTAAGAAACTTCCARTAGGTACTGCAAGGGATTATTCCAATCAGCAGATCAAGATTCTTAGGCTACAGAGATGATGCTGGTGTACCCCAGTGATGAGGAATTTGCAGGCGAAAGAAAAAGCTGGATTCTGGTTCCTTCTCTCAGGAATTTTGCCACTCCAGCTCTTGGGTAAAATACAAGGCTGCAATTTATAAAGAGAGAAATTCTGATTTCCAGGGACAGGTAGATTTTTGTATTTCCAACAGGTTTTTGTGCTTTCACAGTTACCTATCTATTTGTACCTAAAATATTTACTGATAAAATATAACCAAAGTATATTTTATCTAGAGATAATTGATTCCTAGGTGTGAGTCTACTGCTGCTTTTCAAAAACATCTACCCACCTTGAACCATATGGCAAGGCAGTGGGGGGAGTTTAGTGTGGCCTGAAGAGCAKGGAAGGGAGGATGGCTTTGCTGAGGCAGTTCAGCTCCCTTTCCCTCAAGAGGGCACTGTTAGTCAAAATTTTGTTTTTTGTTTTCTTTCTTTTTTTGTTAGTTCATGTGCCTTAAGCACTGTTTAAAGGTGTAGTTAATTTTTTTTTTTTTGTTTTGCACATACTTCAGTATTTCATATACAACATAAAGCTTGTAGCAAATTTGTATTGTACTGCTTGGGCTGGCCACACTTGTTTGAAATGTTATGAGTTAGTAACAATATTCTGAAAGTAAGTTTTAAAATTATGCAAGCAGAAAAATTAATAGTGGCTAAGGTGGGAAATGGGTGAATTATGGCTTGGCACAGCATATGAACACAAAACTCCAAGAGGTTGTGTATTACCTTTTCCCCAGCATAAGGGAAGGAAGGAAACCCCTTTATCACTCCTCTGTTATCACTCCTCTGTTTTGCCTTTACTTCAGAGCATGGCTGGAAAGATCTTCAGWGCTGTGTCTCAAAAGCCAGATTTTCTTTAGGTTTTTGCATGAAATTAGGTGAGCCAGGTTTGTATTTTCAAATACCTGGACCCTCCTGCTGTGGCTGTGGGATGAGCTGGAAGAGGAGCTGGTGTGCTGGCCACTTGGTGGGGATGTTGGCACGGAGAGTGGCCCTGGATTSGTGTTCCATTCCTGCCACAGCTCTGCTGAGGAAGCCAAAGGAAACCTGAATCTTCAGCCTGAGGATAACAGCTCTGCAGCTAGACAGGCACATATCCTAGGACTAGCCAGGACCAGGTAAGCTACAAACTGAAACTCACAGATGTTTCCATCTAAGGATATGATCCTTGATGCTGCCAAAGTAGGGAGCTACTCCGGAGGAAGGAGATGGAGGCTGCACTTGAGAGTCTGTTCCCCATTATTTGTGCAGGGGAATAGAAGAGAGTTGAAATTGGCTCAAGTGTGTGTAAATCATGAGGTTGTGAGGTGCAGAATAAAGGAATCTGGTGGATAAAGTGTTTTAAGTCTTTCATATCTGGGGCATGTTTTGGAAAGATTCTCTTGATGTGTCCMCCCAACTCATTAAAGGCAATCCTTACTCTAACACAGTAAAATAAATGGCTGGAGATACCTGGGAATAAAACCAAAGAAAACTTGGAGCTGCATGTCCAAATTCTTGTTTCCTGCTAGATTCCTCATTTTCTGAAGCTAGCAMGGCAATGCTGTTTCTTCAGATGCTGTGAATGGGGAGACTGTAACAAGATTAAATTCATAGCATTTCACATTGAGTTGGTCTCTCTTCTGTGGCTTTCAAGGGACCTCTTAATTTGTATAGTTTGCTGCTAATACTGCCATAAAAATAGAATAGAATATGGATTATAGAGTAGTGTCTTGATATTAGWGAATGCAAGACAGCAAATGGGAGTATGTATCACCTCTGCTGCAGCACACTTCAGTTTCTGCAACACAAAAAGCTTTGGGTACTACAATCTGTTGCCCCATACTAGTGAGGTCACATCTGAGTGGCAAAATCCAACAGCAGCTTTTAAAAACTGCACTAATGGCTTGTAAGGGAGATAAGTATATGTTCTTTGTATGTCTGTGACTGGAACAGGWTGCCCAGAGAAGCTGTGGCTGTCCCATCCCTGGAAGTGTCCAAAGCCAGGTTGGACAGGGCTTGGAGCAACCTGGTCTAGTGGRAGGTRTCCCTGGCAAGGGAATGAGGTGATCTTTAGGTCCCCTGCCAAACCAATCCAATTTCTATGACTTGATGGGTTTGGAGTCAGGTTTGTTCCTCTCACTCTTTATCCTTTTGTGGTGCCAAGGGGCTCTTGCTCTGCTCTGTGTAGTACCMGAGTCCCTGATGGTCTTTGCCCTTCTGTGCTGCTTTTTGGTTTTACTAGGTAGTGCAATGTCTGGAGTGAGACAGGTCCTTACAAGTATTAAAGTAATCCCTAGAGGTGCATGTTGTTGACTCTGGAAGAAGGGAGGTTGTAGATGTGTTTGTTCACTGAAAAGTTTTACTGCCATGAGGCTTTTGCCCCTTTCCTCCCAGCCAGAAACAGAGCAAGGTGCTCAGGAGCTGRGTTTCTATGGGTAACACATCAAACAGTCCTCTGCAAAGGGACAGTCTGGAGGCTGGGATAGAGATATTGTGAAAGAAAATCACTGAAAAAAAATGTACTTTGCAAAGAGAAATGGGTATTACAGGAAAAAAAAAATTGCTATTTTTGCAAGCCGCAAGTCCACCTGGAGAGGACTGGGAGAGGCCAGTGTTTGTAGAAAATGAACAAACAAAAGGAGGGAAAACCCAGGTTATGTTGGGGTTTCCATAGCAACACAATACTTTTCCTGGAAAACTCAGATGATGAGATCTAATCTATCTGCTATTTAACTCTTGCATGCAAAGCTTTCTTTCCCTCTTTCTTGACTTACCTGTCTTCCTCCACAGCACACTCCCGAGTGATGGGTGTGCTGTCACCACACCATGGTGCTCTCCACAGGGAATGCTCTTCCTGGGACAAGGCTGTTCCTGTTCTGTTCCAAAGCACATGGAAAAGGAACAGTTTTGGAGGCAGAGGCATCTTGTGKGTGGAAGAATGACTTACCAGCTGTGCTGATCCTGGGGAGCTTCTGTGTCAGATCTGTGGGAGATTTTCTGGGACTGTTTGAAGAGTTCATCAAAGCATCCTGACTTAAATTTGTACCTGACTTMAGTTTGTACCTGGTATTCTAACCATTGAAAAGCCTCAGGTTTGGGGAATGGGAATAGCTGAGGAGATTTTTTGTGGAGGAAGGTGGAAATATGGCTGTTTTGCCTGACAAAATGGACAWCTGAGAGAGTGGGCAGCATGACAGAAGCTCATGAGATGGCTACTGGTGTCAAATATGTAGAAAGCAGTGTCTGTTCTGAGGAGAAAGKGGAGAGAGTGGATGGGAGAGACCCCATCCTGGTACAACAGAGAGGAAATGGGTTCTGTTCCCTGCTTTCTGCCCACAGCAATACTGCTCTGCTCCATCCTTGCCTCTGGTGCAGCTCCTGGCAGGAAGGGCAGAGCAGGCTTTGCAAGAGGGGCTGCTCTTGGAAGGAAAATGGGATGGAAGAGGGAGAATTTCCTCCTCTTTGGTTCTGACATTCCCTACGTTGTAAGTAGTTACAAAGAGAGGGGGATAAGAGAAGGCAGGTATCCCAAAGAATGCTGAGTCTATTGCCATAGGATCATGGAATGGTTTGGATTGGAAGGAACCTAAAAGCTCATCTTGTTCCAGCCCCCTGCCATGGGCAGGGACACCTTCCACCATCCCAGGATACTCCAAGCCTTTCCCAACCTGGCCTTGGACACTTCCAGGGACCCAGGGGCAGCCACAGCTTCTCTGGGTATCCTGTGCCAGGGCCTCACCACCCTCACAGGGAACAATTCCTTCTGTCTGATGTGTGTGGAGCAGCCTCGTTAAGAGCCTGGTGGTGCCCAACCCCTGCAATATTCAGCACAAGCAATAGTCTGTTTTAATTGGTGGGATTCCTGTTTTGGGTTTTTTTTTCTCCCTGTGTGTTGTTCTGTCATTAACCTGTTACTGCTTATTGAGCCCTGAAGATTTGTGGATAGAAAACAGCCATCATTACAATATTTAAAATAAAACCCATTCAGAGGAGTTTGAAGCCCACTGATCCAGGTAGGTGCCAACAAATAGGAAGCAGAGCTTTAATACCTCTTAACAAACCATCCCCTATCTTTAAACATTTATTCTATTTCCTCCTATTTCTCCTGACAGCCACCTGTTCARCTTGTGACCTGTTTGTAAAAATCTGCACACCATCTATCAGAGGGATACACGCACTTACAAACTTCTGTTCTGTGGGCATTAAGTAAATTATTTCTTTAAGATCATATGGCAGATCTATAATTAATTAAACCCTCCATGATATTAGCGCAAAATAATTTAGCCTTTCTAAAAAGGTAAATGTAATTTGCCGATCTGGTATTTGGAAGAATGCTTTCCCCAAAATCAATTCCTTTAGTTTCCAGAGAATAGAAATGAGAAGCAATCTCATTTTAATTATATCTCTTTATTGCTAACAAAGGAATGATTTATGCAATTAAATTAACTGGCTAGAAAATTATTCTCAGCTGGGCTGTCCTAATTCTTTGCTTTCTGAATTGCAGGCTCTTACACTTCTCTATGTAGATTAATTTTTCTGATATGCAAACAATGCTCCTTGTGTTCATTTTTAACATTTTTTATTCACAGCTCCCCTTTTCTTAGTGTCAATGACATGAGTAATATTTGTGCACTGCTGGGCTCCGATTCAGGCCTTTTTATGTAGAAAGATTGGAAAAAAAAATCTTTTCTTTTGAATCTCATTATTGCAGAGCAAGGTTTTGAAGTTTTCTTATCTATTGCTGAGAAACAGCAGCAGGAACATGGAGGGACTGCAAAGATGTCAAAGGATGCAAACTTTTGAAGGAAAACATATCAGTGCTGAGGAGACAAGTGAATTTGCAGTTAGTGTTAAGAAAGCATTTTTTTAATGTATTCCTCTTAAACCTGTGTCTCCTTGCAGCCAGGCAAAAAGCTGAAATACAAGGGGAAAAAAAACCAAGACAGATTTATGTTGTACACAGACTCAATAGGGAAAGAATTTGGGATTTTATTTCTGCCTGGGATTACCTTGCAGCGGCTGGCCAGAATGTGAGCTAGAGATATTTGGGCTGAGGGGAAAATTACCATGTAACAACACATTGTGACCATGTGCCAACACAGTCTGACATCTTCTGAATGGGGCATTGGTGTAATCTGCTGCTCTAAACCAGCAGTGAACATATTGCAGAGCACGTGTTGGCTCTGCCTGAGCTGTCCTGCCCTGTATCAGCAGARATGTGTCAGCTGGTCAGGGTTTGCTGTGCTGGCACTCTGTGCTGCTGTCAGATGGCTCTAAACTGAGGGAAAGGAGCTYTAGCTTGGATGTTGGGAAGGAATTGTTCCCTGTGAGGGTGGGGAGGTCCTGGCACAGGTTGCCCAGAGAAGCTGTGGCTGCCCCTGG
>NW_026623836.1:92513-99508 GCF_030028575.1 Malurus melanocephalus | reverse complement strand
AAAAAAAAAAAAAAAAAAAAAAAAAAAAAAAAAAAAAAAAAATTAAAAGGCAGAGTTTTTGTCTGGTTAGATGTGGTGGTTCGAGTCTGGGAAAGGTTTTTGTCATTGGAATTCTGAAAGCTTTTGAAGTGCCAGATAGGAAGGGTCAAGCTATAATAATTTGAGTGAGACAAAGAAGCACTTGGAGCCCTTCTCCTCAGAGTGTGGATCATCCAAAGGGAATCTTTGCCCTGGGCTGTGTGGCTGCTGGATGGGTGARGGAAGGGGCAGCTGCTGCAATGCCTCTATTGACTGCTATTGTTATTATCCTTGAGGACACCACTGTAAAATCAGCATAAATGGAATTTGCTTAGCAAGTGGCATCACACTCATTTATTGGAAGAACATTTCTCAGAGAACAGTTTCCCTTGGCTTACTGTCAAAGAGTGATTTTTAAAAAATAAAAAATTATTTTTCCCCCTAGTTCTGCAAATTCTCTGCATTTAGTTCTCCTGCATGAATAACTCAGCTCATACAGGAAATAATCCCTTGCAATGCCTGAGGAAGATGCTGTGAGGTGTGAGTTTACTAGCAGAGTCTGCAGAGAAGGCTTTGAGTTCAATATTATCTATACAGCAGGAATGGCTAGAAATCAATAAGATGAAATTCATGACAAATGCTACCTTTAGGGAGGAAACATCTGATTAAAAAAATGAGAAACAGCTGCCTAGGCAAGCAGTACTGCAGGGAAGGGCTTGGCTTCCGAGTGAATCACAGATAAGTGAGTCAGTGATGTGCCTTTAAACAGAAATCTTGTTCCKGGAAGCATTAATAGGAGTGTCAGGAGCAAGCTGTGGGGTCGGGGGAGAGATATGACTGCTCTGTGCTGCTTGGTGAAGGCTGGCAGAATGTATCCAGCCTTGCAGTCTGCATTTCAAAAGCCAGAAATAGGGAAAGAACTGGGAAATCATGATCTGGGGGATAAGTAATGACAAGCCTTACAGAGGGAGAAAATTAAACTTCACTTGCAGCAGGGGAGAATTAAGCTGATACCAAGAAAACCTTAACCATAACCTTCAATTCTCACCCACCAGCCTGCCAGGAAAAGACCTGGAACCCACTGGATGTGTCCTTTGAACCCCTGCATTTACTCTTCTGTTCTCTGCTGCCTTCTTCATTCTACTTTGGCAGCAAATTCCAGTGGGGGTTGGTACTGAGAGCTGGTGAKGGCCAGGGGAAAAGGTTTGACTTCTCAATGCCAGAAATCCTCCAATTCTTTTGGAACAAGCAGTGTGGGTAAGGAACTGAGTAAGCAAAAAGATGTACTTGCAGTGGAAGGGAGTGAAAGATGAGGAAGGAAAATAACCYAAAATAAAAAACAAAAACCATCAAACAACCACAACTGTTAATAAAAAGAAAAAAAACTGCACCAGAAAATGTGTCCCTTCATAGAGTGGATGGTGAGTGATGCTTCACTGCCATCTGGGATCAGCTCCCTTCCAAAAGGCATGCTGGGACCTCTAGAACAGTTTAAATGGTGGGCATTGTAGGCTGCAAAAACCAAATCTAATCTTTTGCTTGATCCTATTGAAATAAGGAGGGTGAGGGTTGTGGTACCAGGGAATGTCCAACTGCAGCCACCTCTCCATGCAACCACTGTGGGAGGGGARGAAGAGCCAGAGCAAAGCCTTCCCACTTCCAAAACGCTGGGAAATGCAGAGGTGAAGGACACTTCCCACAGGAACAGATGTGTAATGGTAACCCTGTCCCTGGCAGGGACAATTTCAAGGACCTGCTCTGGTACAGTCTGAATTCTGGACCCTTGTTCTGTTCCCTAACAAAGGAAATAAGAAGGAGTTTCCTCCACGTCCTCTAATAGAATTAATCACCTCTCCATGGACCATTTCCCAAATGTGCCAGGATTTAATTTCACAGCAAGTGCTACCCAGATGAAGAGCTGTCTCTGGTAACGTGGGGAATCTCTCCTCTGCAGAGTAGATCTCCATTAGAGGTGGCTGGAGAAGATCCTCATTCTTGTGCCTCTCCTGTTGATTTTTCCTGCCAAGGCAGCTGCCTGGGGATGCCCTTCCTCTCTGGGATAAGGTTTGATGCTTTGTGAAGCTCCTGTAGGTGTGTTCTCTGCAGGTGCTTTTCTTGCAGATGAGGTGCTGYTGAGACAGCAGTAAAACAAAACTGGGTGGAATTGGAGAGCCTTTTTTATTTGCCCAGTTTCCTTAAAACAGGAGAAAATCACTAGAAAGTCCCATATTGTTATTGATTCATTCTTTTCTCTTTTATGTTATGTTTTGCCCAGAGTTTTGATTTTAAAATCTTCTGCTTTTATTTCTGCTGAGCTTCTCACAAAGCAGGGCCCAGCAAAATGGAGTTTGGACTTACAATATTTCAATAAAACCAATCTTACTTTTTTTCTTTTGTTTCATCGTRTAACATTAAAAATGTAATGAACATTTTTACTACAAGTTAAGCAAATGGTTAATACTTCATTTTAAATAACATACTTTTGTTTATATTGGATTCCAGATATCTGAGTGCTGAAAGCAGAGGTTAATCTGGTTCACCGCACTGAAAGAGATGCAAGTACTGCAAAGCTTTCTGTTGACCTTGTATCTTCATTTCTCCTGACTTTTCATTTCTAGYCTTTCCCATTTCCCAGTAAATTACTGAGAGATAGCTCCTAGCTGTGTCTTACGAGCAGCAGAAGAAATGGAGCAGTGTAARATATAGATAATACAGACTGAGCAGGACTGGGTGCAATTAGGCTGCATGCCTGTGCTTTCTGTCCCATTGCATTTCTGAGAGAAATTCTGGGGAACAACAGAATTTGGCCTTTTAGAACCTATTTTGTTGTTCTTGTCRAGATCTGGTTTGGAGCTGGGTGATCTGAACAGTCCTGTCAGACCTGGGCCACAAAGCAGCCCCAGCTGCTCTGTCTGTGTGAAGATTTGCAGCCAGAGACAAAAGCCCAGCAGCYCAGTGGTGGCATTTGTCTCTGAATGTCACCAGGTTCCTGTCAGCCACCCTCCAGCACACAGTTCTGATTGTTCCCTGCCTGCTGGGATGCTCTGTCCTGCCACTCTGGTCCTACTGTCCATCCCTTAGGGATAAATCATCATCCCTTGGGCTCTGCCCAGGCCCAAACAGTTTTCTGGCCATCTTATTGCTCATTTCTGCCCACCCTTTTTCATCCTCTTTTTCATCCAGATGAACTCTTCCTGCAGAAATCTTGGTGTCTAGAGCTCTCTTGGCAAAAGACTTTGCCACTCTGTTGGTTCTAAAGGGCTTCAGCAAAATTTTAAATATGCAAATAATAAGAATTATTGCTGGTAATGACAGGAGCAGCCTGGATTTTCTTTATTTTTTTTTAGATTCCTCTGTCCTCTGCAGATGCCACTTTAATGCAAATCAAACTTTGCGGATTGTGTTACCTATTGAAAAATAGTTTCAATTAGAAATTCAATTACACTGTCTTGGGGGGGATGGAACTGACAGTTTCTTTGAATTTTSCACGTTATAGAGGGCTCCAAAGTGCCATAAATCTGCTAATTGATTTCTGTACCTGTAATGTTTGATTAGGTGTATTTTATTGTCTTCTTGGTTTTAATTAACCCCAGGCTTGTCAAAATGCTTCCACTGACAAAGGATATATGATGAACTGAGATAAACTCTATTAACAGAGGCTGACTTTTGTCAGTAATTGCTATCGTGCCTGAGAGTTATTAGAAATGATCACACACAAAGAAACTGTACTTTTGGAAACAACTTTTATGGGCTGTTATAAATCTGTTGATTGCCCCCTCCACGCAGGAGATAAGCAGCAGTGAATGGCAAGGGGTCCGAGGGAAAATCAATCATTTGCTCGGTGTCTTATAAATATTAAGGGTGACAAAATGGGAAGAGTTATGAAGTCTAAGTGCTGAAAATGGGATGGATGCTCATGCACCCATAGCTGTCCCCATTAGAGGGTGTGAGGGCTGTGGAGAGAAGGGCACAGCCACCTCTGGGTGTGGGGAAGCAGAATATTCTCAGTTTGGCTGGGGAGCTCAGAAAGGCTGGAGTGATGCTGTGATTTTGGATTCTGGGCTCTTGGCTGGAGTTCAAAGCTGCCTTGGAGGGCAGACACCAAACAGGGCCATTTCACTGGTGTTTGGGGACAGACTGGGTGTGACTGGGTGGTGATGGGCAGGTTTTGTCCAGGAAGAAATTATAAACTTCAGATAAAACCCCTCTGCTGAGCACAGAGTCAATAGCGATGCTGTGYTAGAAATGTTTGATCTGGGAATAGCTGGCAAACCATCTCTAGGACAAGAAAACCCATCTCTAGGGTTAATATCCCTGTTTTTACTGAAATATTTTATCTGAAATATCTGCACATCAAAAGGGGAGATAAGGGTTAATATCCCTGTTTTTACTGAAATATCTGCTGTAAGGGCTTTGTTTATGTAGGATCCTTAGATGCACACACACAGAGGTCTGTGCATTAGTATTTTTTGATGAACTGCAGCTTCATCTGTTAGAGCTCTCTGCCTTTGGGTTCTGGAGCTCTRTGGGGATGCAGGTGCAGTCCTGTGCACACAAACGAGGTCACACTGAGCAAATAAACAGGGCAGCAATAAAGCCACACAAAGTCGTGGAAAACGGGACAAATTTTCTGCAAATTGTTTGTTAAAGTTGATGTGAACACTTCCTATAAACACCAAAACAAAACATTGATTTGTACTAAGGTCATGTTTATCAATGCTTTTTTAAAAATAAATATAACTATATGTGGGTTGAGCACAACACAATCCTCAGGAGCTACAGCKATCTATTCTCTGTTTTCTGCCAAATTCTGTCCAAGCTTTGGACACTCTTGGCTGCAGCAATTTAAAAGTTGCTTAATAGCTCTTCTGCCTTGCTCAAAACAGTTATTTTTAGCTTGGTTTTTTTTTAATCTACAGCTGAGAGGGTATTTTAAACTGACCTTCATTTTCTTTGCTGCTTTTTCTAAGAATTATCCCAATGACTTGCACTGCAGTTGTGTGAGTGGGCAKGGAGAAAGGAGGAGCAGAGTGGAGCTTTCCCATGTAGAGGACGCTGCAGTCTTAAAAGCTATTTTACCTAACAACATTAAGATATTTTGATTGTTATTTTTGGGSAGCTCATAAAATATCTCTGGAGCTTGCAAGGTGCAAGATTCTCACTTTGCTGTCTCAGTTTAGCCCAAAATAGATTTTTCCAGTGCTTGAGGCTTTTTGGAGCTGYYCTTTTTCTTCCTGGGCACTGCAGCRTTTGCAGGRTCTGGGGTGGATCTGCTGCTGGGTGGCTTTACTGGGGTGGGGAGCATCCTTCAGTTCCCMGTGAGAGGGATCTGCTGAGCCTCAGAGGATCTAGAAACCCCATTCTGTGTGAATCCCAGCTGCTGTGGGTCTCTCCCATGCAGGGCACTCAGGGAAGGTGCTCTGCAGTGTGCCAGCCCCCCGAGGACTGTGTGCCTTTGGGTGAATTGTTGGAGTGAGAACTGCCACTGATTTCTGCAGCCTGGCASAGGATCCTCAGTGCTGGACCCCTGGCATGGCATGGGTGGGAT
This sequence comes from Malurus melanocephalus, assembly GCF_030028575.1. Lineage (NCBI taxonomy): Eukaryota > Metazoa > Chordata > Aves > Passeriformes > Maluridae > Malurus > Malurus melanocephalus. The sequence continues at coordinate 93,942 of NW_026623836.1, read as the reverse complement.
TTCCTGTGCGATTCTCTGCTGCTGGCAAAGAGGGGAACTCTCATAGCTGTGAGTTGTGATCTGGCTTTGTGAAGTATCAGAGGAGCCCTGGACATYGCAGATCTTGTGATGTGGAAGTGTTGAGTTGAGAGCAGAGAGCTGAGGATGTTTCGAGGAGCTGAGCAGATCTTTCACCCTCGCTGTGTTGGGAATGGTCCTGTGGGCGGCAGAGCTCAAAGTGGCTCTGGTGTAAGCGGTGTCACAGAATTTCAGCTGTGCCTCCTCCCCTGACAATGCCCCCAGCCCTGGGCATTAATTTGACATAAAGTAATCATTCTATTAAAAAGATCATTGTTTWGTSACTCACACTGGTGAGTAGGAGCATAGGCAATGYGCATGAAACCACATCCACTGTCTTCCTGTRATATTTATTTTGAACTCCACAATTTCTTTATAATGCTGGTTTAAAAGGTTATGTCACTTTCTTCCTAAATTCTGCCTATTMAGTTAYCAAAAGTTCATGCAGTATGTTTGTAATGGTGTTTGTTCATGGAAAGTACCAGGARTTGGATGAAATTTTAAATTTGTGTCCTGGAATGTGTAAGTATTATGACTAGCTTGGTTAATTCAAAACATGGATGAGAGCTGGTGGGGAGGTTCAGAAGGTGCACCTTCCTTTTGGTTTCCCTCGCTTGAACAACTCTGTTCCAGAGATCCACACAAGCCTTGTGTGTGCGAGAGAKCGCACATATATCTGTGTTCCCTCTTGGGGCGTGCTGAAAACAATCCATTTAGGAAGCAGGTGTCCTTGTCTCTCTCGGCATCTGGTTAAATACCAGCCGAGGAGGAAAAGGTAAATCCTGAGATGCTTTAACAACTGCCGGGGCCGCGGAGCCCTGGGCTCGGTCTGATGGGATTTGAAGGTCACGGTGGCTGCCCGCGTGTGAGAGATGTGTCCTTATTCCCCGCAGAGGAAGCAGAGGGAGGCGATCCATCCGTCTGGAGGTGTCCCCAAGCCGGGAGGATGGGGACAGGAGCGCTKCAGGCTGCCGGGAGCAGAGGTCGCTGTTGAACTGGAAATGGAGCCCCTGCGCCTCTCCGGGGCCACCTTCCCACTATTGTGTCCGCCTCGGTGCCACTTCAGGCTGCTTTTTCTCTACAAAAACCCTGCGCTTTCAAAAGCCCAGCCCGAGGAGRTGTAGCTGGAGGGAGCGCGGCTGAGCTCTCTTTCACCGCAGCTCCTTCTTGCCCCGCTCACCCATCCTGCCAAAACCCCTCCAGCTCCACCCGCAGCTCCTCTGCTCCCTGCACCCCTGATCCCAGGCAGAGCTCGCCCTAATTCAGCGCTGGGGATGTCTGTGAGAGGACAAAGGTGGTGCTGAGCAGCAGCCGAGGCAGTGGGATGGGATGGGATGGGATGGGATGGGATGGGATGGGATGGGATGGGATG
>NW_026623836.1:88698-92263 GCF_030028575.1 Malurus melanocephalus | reverse complement strand
CCCTGCTGAGCCTGACCCGGCTGGGGCATCCCCAGGCAAGGAGCTGCAGGAAAATCCTCAGCTCCTTTTGTGAATCCCATAAAATCCCATTGGTCTCAWTCACCTCTTGCTTGGAAACACCTTGGATTTTAACTTCTCTCTGAAGAAAAAGCAAATTAGATMTTCCAGCAGAGACTGTGGATGCTTGTGCCTTTCTTCAGGAGGATGATTAGAAACCTTTGGCAAGATGGGAAAGCCGTGGTAGCAACAACCTGGGAAGCAAACAGGCTGTGCTTCACATCACTGCACTGATTCAGTATTCACAGCAGCCTGAGAGCCAGCAGTTTGTTCTCAATTGGTTTATTATAGTCAATACTTATTATTTATAGATATGAAAGAGACAAGATCTGAGCCTTTTGATGTTGTAAATCGATACAGGTCTGTTCACTCCCCGAAACTGCAGCCCATTCTCTGCAGGGCCACAAATCCTTCGTTAAAAATTCAGCCTTTTGCYTAGACCTGTAAACTTATTGTGGATACCTTGGTTTTGTCAGAAACAGGACTTCCATTAATCCTACAATTCCAGCAGAAGGCACTATCTGGCTAGAAAGGTTGGCATGGTGTGGTTATTTTGGCAAATGCCATGAGGAAATCCAGGACAGCCTCGTGGAGAATTATCTGGTTTGTGTGGTTTTTAGCCCCTCTTTCCTTGGGAGCAGAGCTGYGTTCCGAGCAGTGGGAGTGCAGGAAACACCGTGGTGTCTAAATAACTCGCAACACCGTGTAATGTTACTGCACAAAAGGTCTGAGTTAATGATCCAGTTGATTCACAAGTCAACTGCATGACAATGGAAATTAATATTCACTGATGAGTCAAACTGAGAGGCTCTGGGTGATTTTTTTTCCCCCTCTCTAATGGTTTCGTGTCAGATCTGTGTGTGAGTTCATACACCTGTGTATGGATCAGGGGGTGGCTGGGGGATAAAGGAGCGTTTGATGAACTTTTGGACTCTCCTGTAAAATWCATAGTAAGGAATTCTGTGTGAAACTCTTCTAGTGCAGGTGGAAAAGGAGATTTCTGATCAAATGTGGCTTTGTTTAGGGGGCAAAATGCAAGTAGCTGAGGCCAGATTTTGCTCTGTTTTACTTCTGATTTATGTTCAGCCTAGGTCACAGTATTGCAAAGTTGCAGAGAGAGAAAAGCTGGTTTTTAGGGGAAGGAGGTGGCACCTCCCTTTAAATTAGCTGATTTGCAGTTAGAAGCAGGCTTGTTCAGTGAAAGCTGCTGCTGTGGGAAGTCCTTGACACCGGGATGACTTCAGCCAGTCCAGCCCAGCTCAAGGAAGGAAAAAAAAACCATAAAAGAAGTTCAGTGTCCTGTGCTGTGCCTGAAGGGAGAGGTTGCAGGGACAGTTCCCCATTAGCCTTGGGCCACTGGGCAATAAGGATCTCCAGGGATCAGAGCATCATCACAGTTGGARAAGCCCTCTAAGATCACAWCCAGCCACTTACCCAGCACTAAACAGCATCCCCAAGGGCTGCATCCACTCTGGCTCCAGCCTGGAGCACTGCAGGGGTTGTGAAACCTGAAGAGTTCACCATCCTTTGTCCCTCCTCATTCAGAACAGCTTTTTCTCAGAGAAAATGGGGAGAGGAGCTTGTCTGAGCTTTTTGTTCTGCTGCTCAGATATCAGAGGGGTTTAAGATACAGAGSTCCTGGCCCAGCTTTCTGCTCCCCAAGGACCAGCAGGGTCTGTGACATCCCCAGGCTGTCCCTTGTCCATAACTTCCCTCGCAGAGCTGGTACTTAGCAAAACTCCTGTAATAGCCTTTACTCTCTTAACCCAATTTCCTTCTGAGCTGCCATATGCTGTGAGCTTTGGGAGGGAYTGAGAGCGTGAGAAGGCTGCTCTTTGAAATCCCATGGAAAGGAGGAAAAGCGGCATTCCGAGTGCCTGAGGGCAAGGAATGGAGGAATCTCATCACTTTGGTTTTAGGGCAGAAAAACCCAAATGCCCTTACCCAGCTGAAGGCTGCCTCCCCCAGCAGTTTTCCTAATCAGAGGAAACGTGAGGGAAGTCTCGCTTTTGCTGTCATGTTGGGTGATGCTCTGCGATGCTGCTGAAAGCTGTGAAGAGATAAGACCATGCAGAGGGTGATGAGCTCCAGAGAAGAACCAGACACTGCAGAGATGGAGCAGAGCCTCCTGCTGAGTAACCACCTCCCTTCCTGCCAGGGTGAGATCTATCCCAGCTCTTAGGGAGGMTTTTGGAAGGTGTTGAGCCAGCCAGGTGCTGTCTTCTGAACTGCTGCTGTGGCATGGGATTGGGGTCAGTGTTTAATTTGGGAGTAAAAGCCCTTAAATTGGGCAATGTGAGATSAGCTTCAGGTGCTGGGTCAGTCACCCTCCTGGCAGCCAGGCTGGGATGGTGGTGATGCCAGAGCCAGGCTTGGAGGGGCTGTGTGTGATAGGCTCAGCCATCTCAGGACTGGTAAAGCCATGCTGAAACCCTCCTTTCCAGATGGTTTGGTGCCAGAGCGTGCTGACCTTCAGTCTGGATCAGCACATGAGGCTCTGGTGGCTGCCACATGGAGCTCAGCCCTGCCTGGGCCAGGAAAGGGAGCAGTGCCCTGTGRCCAGAATGCCTCCATATGGATGGGAGAGCAGAGTCTGTCTCCATAGCTATGGGTGGACTTTGTGCAGTGAAGCTGAAACACCAGAAGGTGGGGATTCATGTGTTTGTGCACAGGGTCTGTGCCCAGTGCGTGAACAGATTCAAACTGGATGTGTTTTTTTCACCTTGGACACCTGATCCTTGACACCAGGGGTTTTGTAGCCCTGTGCAGGGGGTGCTGCATCACGGGATGATGAGGCAAATGGACTCTGTCTCCTGCTTTGGAGGTCTGTGACAGGAGTTATTCTGCATTTRGAGAGTGCCTGAGATCCTTTGTTGCCTCTGTGGTTTGAAGGACAAAGTGCAGCGATGGAAACAGCTCTGAGAAGCAGGATCCAGAGGTCAATTAGTGAATGAGCMGGGATAAGAAAATGGAGGTTGAAAAAGAGTCAAAGATATTTACAGCCTGCATGGCCTTCCCTCTGCTGGTGCTTTATTTTTAATGGCTTGCTGCTTTTACCTCTCTTTGTTTAATGAATATATTGCTGAGTTATTGGAAGCGCAAACTGCATCCAAAAGCAGGACRCTCAGGGTTTATTATATTCATATAACTCAAAACCAGCCAAATTGATTTTTTTTCTTTCCCCCCTCCTCCTCCACCTCATTTTTAAGCCTTGCAGCAGGCTTAGTGGTAATGACAGGTGTGAGACTGACAGCACTGGAGATGAGAAGCTGTGTTTAGGTGCTGGGGAGAGCCCCCTCTTACCCTACACTGATGCTTTATTCCCCTCCAGCCCCCTCTCCCTGGGCAGAGGCAATCTTTGTTCCTAATTCTGCTCCCCAATGGTGCTGGAAGGGCTGTGGGGAGCTGGGGCTGTCCCTCCCACCCAGTACCAGCGTGGCTGCATGCCAGCGTGGTCACCTGCCCCCAAAATGACCAGGGAGGGGATGGAGTAAGACATCCTTGGTCA
>NW_026623836.1:73456-88454 GCF_030028575.1 Malurus melanocephalus | reverse complement strand
GAGTCTCCAGGTCACCAGTCTGTCCAGAAGTGGCAGAATGGGGTGTGTTTGGTGGCTTCTGCCCTCTTCGGGGCACCAGCGCAGACCTGGAGCTGTCCTGCCCTCTCTCGGGGATGTTCTCCCGGCTGGAACAGGGATGGATGTGGCAGCAAAGTGTAGAACAATTTTAGGAGCCACAGCAGCTCCTGGACTTTGGGACTTCGTGCTGCAGCCACCCCGCCTGTCCGATGGGGCTCCTGGGACAACCCTGCCCTCTCTTCCCGGCATGGAAAAGGGACAGGACACCACGGGCTGGGGAGAGAAATAAAGGAACCCACCCTCGGTAGGAAGCAGCAAGAGGTTTCCAGCTCAGCCCTGGTTAATGAGGGCATTTTGATCTACAATTGTTGACTGCAGAAARAGCCTCCCCGATAAAGGGGGAAGGGATGTCCTGGGGGAGAGGGTCGCTGAATATGCATGGCCCCGGGTCTCTTTGTTTAGCTGATATCTGACTATATTTATTCTTCTAGATTACACATTCTGACTGCGGAACAAAGGGCTGGCAGGAGCTGCTCTCTTGTGCTTAATAATTTGAGTGAATTTACATTTCAATGCAGCCCTGTGCCACTTCCCACCCCCCGTGGAAAGAGCAGAATTTTCCCTGTTGCGGGGAGGGGGGAAAAGAAACTCCCACCGCAGTGGCCGGGCTGGGAGATTTATTGCGGCTCCTCTCTGAATTTATTCCTCGCCGATCCAGCACTCGTGTGCCCACCCGCCTGATGCTGAGATGTTTTCCTTCCTCCCCRCTCCCCGATGGGCTCTGCCTGCCCCACCTCCCCGCCGAGCGCTGGGATTTATCCGCAGGTAATTAAACAGCAGCACAGAAAGGATCTGCCTCGGCACAAGTGTGAAAACACATCCTCACCGAACGGGAGCCGGACTGAAGCTTTCGGCTYTGAGTGACACCCGGGGAGTTGCAAAGTGACAAAAAGACGGAGTTGCCAAAACTCCCCAAACGCGGGTTGGTTTCTACGCAACGCCCTTTCCACTGCGCTTCGGGAACTGAAAGTACAAAAACCCCGTTTGCTGAGTCAGAGTTCGTGATGARGGGCGTGGAGGTGGCGGCTTTCTCACTTGCTGGTCTCATCAGGATCCTTGGAGTCAGAGTTTTGACCTGTCTGGCTCACCTCTTGCTTCCCAGCCGAATTTYCCCTGTTCTGCATCCCCAGGCTGATCCCAGAGTGTGATTTTGTGTCCTTGCCCAGGATCCTGTGCTGACTGCCACCCACCCCTTACCAAGCCCCAATCCCACAGTTTAATGCACATTTTCCTCTTGCCTGCCCGATGATAACTTTGCAGGGCTCCACTTCATTTGGGTTTTTTTTACCAGCAGCTGCCCTGCATCAGCCCATTATGGCAAACTTTGATTCCAGGCACAGCTCCTCAATGCTGTTTTAGAGGATGGCTCTGCTTTTCTTGAGCATTTTAGGAGCGGGGTTGTGGGGCCACAAGCACAGGACCTCGCTGGGTGGGATTTGTAACTCGAGATGTGGGTGAATTAAAATCTTTATTTCACTTGCTCTTCTGTTTAAATCCCACAGTGTCTCACATGGTGCAAAATGAGAGGGACCCTCGTTGCTTTTGGGGGCTGAAGAAGCAGGACACGAGGAAAGAGCAGCCTCTCCCAGAAGCTTTTTACACCTGAACTTGTGCCTTTGGGCAGCCAGGGGTCAGGTGCTTCTGTCCTGGATTCTTKTCTTGCCATGTTTTTCCTGCTCTCTGAGTTTTTATGAGGACCCGTGTGTGGGAGATGTGAGTTGTTGAGCTGAGCTGCTCAGRGCTCCCACGTGGGAGGGAAATCAGCTCAGAGCAGGCTCCACTTGTGTGACCAGARGCTTTGAACACATCCAGTTCAGGCCTTCATCACAAAACATCTTGGAAATGGGTGTTACAGCTGTGTTCCACCACTCCTATGCACTTGGGAATGTGTTGAGCTCTCTGTGGATGTGTCTCTCTACTGCCCAGAGCTGAACTCCTGGCTCTGCAGAAAGCAAGGCAAAATGATCCCATTTTAACGAGGAAGAACTAGTGCATGTGATGCTGCTCTTCTTTCTGCTGACATTTCCAGATATTGGTGTTCTGCAGTGCAGAATGCAGGAAAAAATCTTTGAGGGACATGGGCAGAACTAGGGCCTTGCCCTGTGTCTTGCTCCAGCAGGGCAGAGGGACTCTCCTGCCCTGTGTAAAGGGTGAAASAGTGGCTGGCTGTCAGCAGTTGTGTCTGAAACACCTGCTGGAGCAGGGAGCTGTGTTTATTTTAATGGCTGCACRTTTACATCCATTATTCCTCGTCGGCTTTGCGTTGTGTACATGCACGAACGTGGAACCGTACACGTGTATGTTCCATGTCACACACACGTGCACGGCCCGGAACACGCACAGGAGCACAGAGCAGCACTAAACCAGGGGCTTTCTCTGCTCTTAATTACCTAATTACACCCATTCCTGCGTTCTGTGCATCTCGGTTTTATCTGAACTTTCCAGAAGGTGTAAGCAATACACATCTTGTCACATCCCATTTTCACACTAGCGCTGTTGCTGTATGAACCATTGCTCGAAATAAAACACGACGAGAATAGGCAGCCATCTGTCTGGGAAGCACATGCAGTCCCAGATGGCAGCTCCTCTCCTGCTCGCTGGTAGCACAGGCAGAAACGTGTAACAGTTCAGCGGGGAGATGTAGAACGTGTGGTCCTCCCCCGGGCTGGGGCTCGGGGCTCTGCAGCCGAGGAAGGGGAGGGGAACTCGGAGCACGGAGCCCGTCCCGAAGCGGGGCAGGTGTTCATCTCACTCACAGCAACCTCTGTGTGCTCAGCTCCCGGGGAATGAGGCTCCCCATCCCGTCTGTCTCGGTGTGATTATTCCTCTGGAATGGGGAGGTGGGGATCTGATGGAGAAGAGTCCCCACGGCCTGGGCAGGMAGAGCTGGAGGGAGGAAAAAGCCCCTGAGCTGCTCTCTCTGGATTGTTCCAGACAGGACAAACGACTCTGCTGGGTTTGCAGAGAGCTTGGCCACCAAGAACTGACACGTGGCAACCTCCAAGGGTCACAAGCCACCTCACAGCCCGTGTCCCTCAGCCTGCTCTGTGTCGTTCAGGACAAGTGCAGWGTGGCACTGCTGCCACCTGTGAAATCACAGCATGGTGAAAGGATGTCCTTCCTGCCAGCAGAGGTCCAYGGTGATGAAATACCTGTACTTGGTTATTCCTGCTGCACTTGGCATCCAGAGGTTCCTTTCTCTGGTCAAACTCAGCAGAAAAAGCACAGGAATGTGTAAAGAACTGAAACCTGGGAGTGGCTGGGCGAGAATGCAGCTTCCTCATCCTCTGAACTTTCTCCCCTGCACGCAGTTTTTAATCTGGCCTGCGGGGAGGGATAAAGGATATWGAAACAGGTCTCTGCAGAACTGAGGAATTATCACTGAAGGAATGACAGCCCTTGGGAGAGGCACCCAAAGCSATCAGCCTCTTGGCTATGTCTTTTGCTGCTTCCTTTGGAAGAGTGGTTCCATAAAACAATTAAGGATTTCCTCATAATTTTGCTTTCCAAAACCATCTCCTTCCTGGATTCCAGTTTTCTGGAAGGAAAAGAAGAGCTGAGCAGTGGTTTTGTGAAACAATTAAAAACTTCCTTATCTTCTTATCATTCTGCTTTGCAAAATCATCTCCCTGGGTTTCAGTTTTCTGGAATGTCTTTCAAACCTGACTCCATTCCCAGAAAAGCCTTTGAACCATATACTGACTTTTTAACCTCACCATACCCGTTCCCATCTGCAGTTTTTCCACTGGGAAGCTCGTGGATATATTTTACTGCAGAGTTTGGCAGGAGTCTTTCTGTACAGGGTGAAGCTGCCACAGGCAGGGCACCTTCCACTATCCCAGRTTGCTCCAAGCTCCATCCAACCTGGCCTTGAACCCTTCCAGGGATGGAGCAGCCACAGYTTCTCTGGGMAMCCTGTGCCAGGGCCTCAYCACCCTCACWRGGAAGAATTTCTTCCTAATASCCAATCTAAACCTAATATCTGTTTTCTTTCTAATATCTAATCCAAACCACTCATGTGGTCAGGAGTAAAGACAGGGCATCCAGGGAAAGGTCCTGCTGAGATTGTGCAGAGGGTCAGSTTGTTTTGGATGCAGGAGAAAAACAACTGCTTATTCCTTCCTCTCGGAAACGATTTTGCCTTGGCCCAGCTTGCGCAAAATGGAATTAGAGAGCCTTGCTGAGCACCGGGAGCTGGCGGGAGCCATCACTCAGCCAATTCATCATAATGGGAGCCTGGTATCTAATAAGCAGGTAATAAATGTGCTAAGTGTCCACCTCCAGGTTGCCTGCGTGCCTCCCTCCCTGCCCAGACCCTGGGCTGCAGCTGCTGGCGAGGAGACGTCACCCGGCTGATGAGCAGACGATGCTGGAGTGATCCTGTCTGGATTTTTTCTCCTGCCTCGGGCACGGCAGGGGAGACACAAGCTCTGCAGGGCAAGGTGTGGGGCTGGGTTAGGGCAGGAAAGCCTCATCGTGGATAAATCAGCCCTGGAGGATGCACTGGGGCTCGGCTGATGGAGCAGCAGGTCGGGGTAGGGAATGGGGAGGGTTTCACTTTGTCACGGAGGTGCTAAAATCGTGATCCCTCTGGTTTTCAGGGYGTGAGGAGATGGACAGAGGGAGTACAAGGGGATATTGAGTGGGGAAAGCACAGGGCAATGCTCCCCCTGCCCTGAGAGAGCCGTGGGACAGGCTGTGCTACCATGAAATGCTGGAATGCTTTGGGCTGGAAGGCACTTTACAGATCTCCCAGCTCCAATTCCCTGCCATGGGATRTGYTCCACCAGACCAGGCTGCTCAAACCCCCATCCAGTCTGGCCTGGAACACTTCCAGGAACGGAGCATCCACACCTTTTCCATGCAGGCAGCCTCTTACAGTGCCTTGCCACCCTCTGGAGCAGGTGGCACCAGGAGAACCTGGGCCTGGAGTCACAGAGGCTCAAGGGAAGCCCGTGTCCCAGGGAATTGCCAGTGGTGGCTGTCCTTGCTGGGTGATCCCAGAGGGGGTGATGGGTCCAGAGGAACAGATTTTCCCTGACCTCAGGGAAATGTGGATCCCAAACAGCAGTAAATGGGAACACGTGGAATGGCAAGGCTTTGCTGGCATCAGGCAGGAGGGGCTGAGCCGTCAGAGTGATCTCCCTGGTGGGACCGGGACAATCCTGCCTGGAGGAGTTTGCAGGAAGGGCAGGAGAGAGGCACCTCTTTACACCCCTCAGCTGACAAGGGGCAGAATCTCTGCGCCCCCCAGTGTGATTGACAGCTGTCAATCTTCCATCCTCACTGAGCTGTTCCCAGCCCCGGGGGATGCTGCTTTCCTCCCGGTCCCTCCGGGGCTCGGAGTGGGGCGGTCAGAGCTGCCGGGCGAGGCGGGGGAGCCCGTCCCTGTTTGTCACCGAGCTCGGGGGGCTCGGGGGTGAATGTGCTGCGTTAATGGATGGGATCACAGCTCTCCTCGCTGGGGCTGCCCGGAGCATCTGTTCGCCGCTGCCCGCGGGGTCGGACCCCGAGCGGGGCTTCTCTCCGTGAGCTGGGGGGGGGGAAATCCTGCTCTCCAGCTCCTGGGTGGCAAATCCACCAGAGTGGATGGCAGCCAGGCAGATTTTGGGTTTTGAACCRCCCGTGCTTTCACGGGTTTCTCTTTTCCTTGGCTGGAGCTCTGCCGCTCCTTTTAGTTCGCTGGCACCCCCGAATTTTGCATTTRTCTTCCTTGCTAAGGCTGCAGCCGGTGCCAGGGCCGGCTGGGGTTTCAGACCAGCCTGGGATCAATAGGGGAGCACTCGCAAGCATCATATTAATTGAGTCTCATGCCGAGAGCCCTGGCGCTATTGATTGTAACAGTAACTTCAGCTGGAATTTGGGAAGCACTTACTTGAAGTCGAAAAAATGAGAGGAAAGCAGAATGCCGGGTGATTGGATTGACTTCATTTCCAGCGGATTACACTGTAATAATTGTGTGTGTCCAGCCTGCTTTCATTACTTGTCCCTCTAATGAAAGTACCAGGAACGCTCTCAGGTTTCAATATKCAGGATTACAGGGCTGGCTCGGAGCGAGCACAGTGGCCAGGAGCGATGTGAGAGACTTTATCTTAATGACCGGCAGGAGATACCCACTCGCCCTGCTGTCTGCCCCACTCACATCCTTCCCTTTGCTTTCCTTCCTCTTAAAATAAAATAAATAAATAAATAAATAAAAAAAGAAACAAAAATGCCAATTACCGACTGAGAACATGAATTTTTCATTGACCTCCTGTAATACCCCACAAAGCTCAGGAGCCTGGAAAGTAATGAAATGAGATTTCTTCAAAGGACAAATGAATGAGAGATGATTGTCTGGACCAAAAGTGAGATGAGGGCATCATCAAGGGCCTGACTTTGGGGTGAGGGAAGGACAGGGCTGCCCTGGGTTCAGGAGGGATGAGAAGAGGTTCTGAAGGCTCATTCCATATCTGGATATTTACCCTCTCTGCAAGCAGCTGCTGAGGTTATGGGATGGTGTGGGATGCTCTACGGGGCTGGGGCAGCCTCAGTGTGGGTGTGCAGATCTGTTTGGTTTTGGTTTTGTTTTTCTTCTTTTCTGACACACAGCCTTCCACTAAAGCTCTTGGTGTGGGGCAAAGGCCCCTGAATACAGCCAGGCTGGGGGTGCTGTGGCTGCCAAATATCTTGTTCTGTTTTTAGAGCTCTTTGTGGAGGTTCCCTGAGTGCTCAGAACCCCAAGTCTGGGATCAAACCTTGCTGCCATTCTGGGGCTTCTGTTGTTTTTAATATGCTGCTTTGCAATAACCCAGCAAAACCTGCTCTCAAATTTGTTTATTATTTTTTTATAAAGGCTCCCCCCACTTTTTTTTTTTTTTTTTTTTTTTTTTTCTTTCCCCGATGCTGTCAAATTGCACTTCTTAAGATTCATGGTGGATCTCCTCTGCCTGACTCTATTACCCAATTTAAATACACAACAGCAAGAGGGGTTGAATGCCACTGTGTTAACATGGTGCCAGAGACCTCTGCGAGGTTGTTTGTTAAAAGCAAATTGTACCTGTTAAGGGGCTGGGAAGGGGAGCACAGCTGCTGTTAACTGCTTTACCAACTTGACTCTGACTCATTCGTTTCAAATGAAAATTGAAATGCTTTTGACTTCTTCTTTTTCTTCTCTCTTTTTTTATTTTTTTTCTCCATCCTTCCAGTGGCAATTTTTCTTTACTTAACGCTAAGTGGGGATCATTTCTTGTGATTACTGAAAAATGCATCATAACTTTTGATTACGCTGCTATTAAGGATGCAGAATGGCAATTGCTGCTGCTWGCAGAGAGGGAGAGAGRGAGGGGGAACGCTGCTGGAAGAGCCGGTGTAACCCTTTGCTGTGCCGAGTGCTGTGGAAAAGGTGTAAATGGTGCTGCTCTGGGGCTCCGGGATGGAGGGGCGGCACCTGAGGGTCAAATTGGGGCCAAATTGGGGCTGGGGGCAAGCGGGCATGAACACAAGTGACCCCGCAGGGATGCAGTGAGGGCTGCAGCATCGCTGAGCTGCCACAAATTTCCCTTTTGTGGGGGTTAATGATCCTCTCTTTAAATGAAAACACCTTGGGAAGGCTGGTTGTTCGGAAAAAAAGGAAACCTTTGGGGGGGATGGAGAGGGAATGCTCCTGGCAGCGGGATAAAGGACATCCCAGAGCCGTGGAGACCCTTCAGTGGGGAAGAAATATAAAGATGGGAAATCAACCCGGGAGATGCAGCAGGAGAGGGATCGTGGAGTGCTGGGGAAACTGAGGCAGGCAAGAGGAGGAATTGGTTCTGTGGCGTTCAGGATAAATGCTGGTGATGCTGAGGAGCTTTCTGGAGGTGATAATCCCTGCTCGGATGGTGAAACACCCCAAGGCCGGACAGAGAGCCCCTTCCTGGCCCAGGGAAGGTGTGACCGAGGTTTCTCTCCGCTGCTCAGCACCGGGGCTGTACCCAGCGCAAACATGGTGAAAAGGCGTGTGTCCGGTGTGTAGGTGCTTATTTGGGAGCTGAGGAAAGGACGGGGRKTTTATTCTCCCACAGCCAGACCATSAGARRGACCYGTGAGCGAGGCGAGACATTTTGGTGGTGGCCACTTGGACTCTTGCAGTCCCTTTCCGAGGAGCTGCGCTACTTTTCCTGCCCTTTTTGAAGCTCTCCCCGGACACCGCCACCCCCCTCCGGCTGCTCTAGCCCCTGTTCCCATTGGGAACTACATTTCCCAGAGTTCCTACTCTTAAAGGGCCGCCCCGGGCCGTGCTGAGCCGCCTAAGAGCGAGAAATGTCGTAGGCTGAGCTTAATTAAATCATGAGCACAGGCAGCAGCCACACCGGCTGTTTGGGATGGGTTTGGAAGAGGAGGCTCGCTCAAGGATAAGGGATGAAATAATTTTTTTCCCTATTGCTCTGGGAAATGCTGCATCCAGCTGCAAACAGCTGGCTTATCTCATGCCTTGGAGGAACAGGGTTGTGAGTGGGAGAGGCTGAGTTTGGAGCTGAGCTCTGCGGGGCTCTTGGAGGAGTTTCTGCCCTGGCAAGGCTTTTCTGGGAGCCTCCTGAAAATGCTTGGGTGGTGCTGCAGGGCTGGAGAAGTTAAAGATGGCCAGAAGCGTGTGGAATGATCAGAGAGCAACCTGCAGAGCAAGGGAGAAACCTAACATCTCCAAGTATTGATGTGCCCTCCAAAGAGAATTAAAATTTCTTCTTGGCTTTCTTCCTCTTCTCCATGTACCAAACCGAGCTCTGTAGAAGGAGACATGTGGCTGGTCCACCCATAAACGTGATTATGGGAAGGGCTGTTTTCAGGCAGCRCTGGCAGCTGCGTGGGTTGGATTTCCTGGCTGGAAAGTGCACAGGGGTTCCCACTTTTCCCAGTTCACCACTGCCCTATCCCCTGGTGGACAGGATCAAAACCAGTCCTTGCAGCCCACAGAGCAGGGCCTGGCTTTGTCTTGGGAGATCCTCAAGGATGGAGGATTGGCAACAGGGAAGGTCAAGCAGCCTCAGAATTCCCAAAAGTACACCCACACACGCACACTTACAGATACACATACATGTATACATATACATATATATATATGTAGATGCGTGTGTGTATATATATAAAATACATATATATATATATTTTGCTGGCAGCTGAGATAAAAGGGATATAATGAAAATGTAAACGAAAAACTTTACAGCAGGCATGGCCTGACAGAGGGAAGATTGATATCCCGTGATGCTTTGTCTTGATGAGACAATGAAAAATAACCACCGCGGCAGCTGTGTCAATATCAGACTTGGTAATGCACCACTAGCTGTGGGTTTTTATTTAATCCGCTTTGCTTTAAGATGATAACGGTTGTTACTTTTCAATGCCTGTCTGTCAGCACCCTGGCATTGCAATATTCCTCCGCAGCTTTGCGAGCGGGTTTCATTTATTTTAAAATACCATTTCACACACTGCTGACTTTTAACAGTGTTCCATGTGAGTTTGGGAGATTGAATAGTGACAGAAACAACACTTTTTATGAGAATACAGAATATTAAAAATGGGGCACAATATACAGATGGCAGTTTTCACTACAGCTTGTTTTTTTCCCCCCAACCTGCTTCTGCTACTCAGCTTCCCACTGAATGCATTTGTAGTAACACCATAAATGTCACTTTCGCTGACTGCCTTTTGGCGTTTTATTTAAATGGGAATTGGGCTCTTCCTGCTGCCGCCGCTGCATCCAGCTCCCGCTCTSCTCTTGCATCCGCTGCATTTTCCATCAGCTCCCATGCAGGGGCTGCCAAAAGGGAGCTGTGGCAGTGACAGGGTGTGTGTTTGTGTGTGTGTGTACACCTGGCAGGGCTGGGGAGGTCACTGAAAGCCAYCCCAGGGTGCTTTCTGCTTGCTGAAATACTTTTTCTCTCTGCTTGGCTTCTCGGAGGCTCTTGTCTTGCCAGCAAAACGCAAAGCCGTGTGCGTGCTGCTGCGATGGCACCGAGAGGCAGATGATAGCTGGAGTTTGGAACTCTTGGTTTTAGTTCCTGGGGCTCTTTTGGCTGCTTCCTGCTGAAAAATCTGGCTGCTTGCTTCTGCTCAGTTGCAGCGGTGTTGAAGGAGCCCTGTCCCCCCCAGGTTTCCTGGGGCAAATAACAATAAAATCTTCCCAAAAGGTGATATAGTCACTGTGGGCCTGGCTGCTGCTCCTGTGGCCTTACAGATTTCAAAAAAAAAATCTCCAAAACTTGATGTGTGAGAAACTGTGATGGGTGCCCTCTTGCCAGCATCTTCTGATTCCACAAGACACCGCAGTGTTTTTGGAGAGGGGTAATTGGGTGGTTGTCCCTAWCCTTTGCACAACTTTGGCAAAGTCYGAGCCATTCCATCCAGGCTGGAATGGTTTGGGTGAGYTGTTGAGGATGATTGTGGCAGAGCCAGGAAATTCTGCACCTTCGTGGACAGAAAAACTGTTTTTGTTTGAAAATCCAAGTGTTGATTTTGATTAATGTGGTAAAGGAGGTGATGTAACAATTTTAGAGGTCTTTATTTGTCATTTTGAGGTGATGGCTGATTGCAGGGAAGCATTGACCATCCCTGAAAGTGTTTAAGATTGGGTTGGATGAGGCTCTGGACAATGTGATCCTACTGCAAATGTCCCTGCCCATGGCATGGGGTTGGAATGGGATGAGTTTTAAGGTCCCTTCCAACCCAAATAATTCTGTGATTTCTTTGTTTCCTACCCATGCACCCCGTAGAGGTCCTTGACACCACCAAATGCTTCATCAACTTCTTTCAGTGTTTTGGGAAATGATAGATGTGGGATTATTACTTTCATCTGTGTAAAATGTTTTGTTTTAATCTTTGAGCTGGAGGTTCACTGTACAGGTGTACAAGGGCATTATATGAAATATAATGACCTCAAACAACGTTTTTCCATCTTTCTTGTAACATTTTTGCTGTTGCAGGTTGTGTTACTGCAGGACTAAGTGCACCTGCATTCCTTGAGCCCTTCTGGGAGGCTGGAAATTTGTCCTCTATCCCTCTGGGGGAAAAAAAAAGCTGCTATTTCTGTCTTTGCAGGTTGCAGTGGGATCAGACTCGCGAGTGGTGGTATTTTAAYGTACATAAAGCTGTTTTCCAGTGCAGGCTGAATCCTCTCCCCTCTTGGTCCCCAGAGAGCGTTRCAGCAGGGGGTGGGAGGAGCAGAATGAGCCATTACTGAACAGGTTGGCTTTCTAAGGGAAATGTGAGCTGTTTGAAAATGCTCCTGTATGTGCAGCGTTGCAGGCAATCCTGGGAGATGGATGAGCAGCGAGAGCGCAGGTGAGGCAGGCGGAGGCGCTGGGGAAAACGCCGCTTCCTTGTCTCTGTCCCGACACAAATGATTTCCACATAAACAGCACCTATCTGTTATTTAGCGCTTAAATCATCAAAGTGTCCATCAGCAAGGAGCTCTTTTTGTGCCGGATGCTCCACAAATATGAAAGTGTGAGCGCGGGGAAACGCGGGGATGGTTTATGGCTCCTGTTTTAGGGCAGGGAGATGGCGCAGGTGACCTTTGCAGAGCCCTTAAACACCGCTTTCTATTCATCACCCATTGCAACAAAGAGGAGTTGCACCAAGTTTATCCYACATTTCATCAGATCTATGGGCTGGTTTCCCAGAGTGAACTTGGAGRAGCGAAACTTTCCTCCTGCTGTCTATGTAAAAACCACTCAGCCACACTGGTGTACGTGCAAGTCTGTAGTTAATGTTGTGTTTTCATGATCCATCAGGAAAAAAAAAAAATAAGAGCGCACCTTTAACCTGATCCTTTTTGGCTTCTTGGACATGAGGCAAGATGGATAACAGGGAAAAAAAAGCCCTCATTTTAAGCTCTGCATGTTTTGGCTCTGCTGTAGCATTCCCTAAAAATATTGTCTTTTTATTGCTGTTGTTTCCCTAAGCCGTGGTGTTCGCCTCATGCAGATGGTTGCCAGTGTTAATTTAGTGGTTCCCCACTTTCACCTGGCATGGCTGTGCCAGGGAACACTGCTGAACTCCCTAATTCCATGTGCAGTGTACTGGATTCTCTAAAATGGTATTTTACAGGTGGCACAGAGCTTTTCCCGTTGTCCACAGACCCTGTTTCATCCCTAGGGATGCTCGTGTTCCTCAGAGGAGCTGTGCCAAGCACCAGCAAAGTTTCTCCCTGTGCATTTTTCCTTTAGGATGAAGGTTTTTTAGCACAGAACTTTTGGTGTCAGGGTGGTAGTTTGGGATATTTTGCAATATTCCTTTAGGATGAAGGTTTTTTAGTGCAGAACTGTTGATATCAGGGTGGTAGTTTGGGATTTTTGGAACGGGGGAGCTCAGCATCCCTTCCTGCACCAATTGCTGGGTTTGCTGGGTACAGGGTGACCCTGACAAGCTTCATTCAGCACTCCTGGCACCCTCCTGGCAACCTTCACGTCCAGCAGAAGCCATTTAGGTGCACCTTCAGGGTCAATTCACCAAAGGGTTTGGGTTTGTGTCCCCACTCAGCGGGAGGAAGGACTCGTGGGCACTGTGGTTTCTGTGACACCACCAGACCAAGCTGTCTCCCTTTGGCTGAGGTGGGTGCAGATTTAGGATATCAGATGATCAGCTGGAATACTGATCAGTGACTCAGGTGTAACTGGCCTCCCCAAATTTGGGATTTTGTGGAAGAACATCCTATGTGACAGCTCAGAGCTGCAGGGGCCAGGAGGCCAATTCAGCGTGCACAATGGGATTCTTCCCAGCCTCCAAACTGGGACCAGTTCTGGGGTTTCTGGGGCAGGACATGCCGATTTCATCCCAGATGCTGATTTTCCATCTCTCCTTCATTTACACCCCCTGATTTTGCTTTGACCACGTAAGCTCTGAGCTTTGAGCGAGGGTGAGGGGTGTGAGGAGAGCACAGGGTGGTTTGTGTGTTGGATGGGTGGGATTAACCCCGCTCCTGCTCTTCCCACACCTTGTGTTTGCCAGGTGAAGGCACACCGGGGTCACTCAAGGGATGTGCCACCCCTGTGCTACCTCTCTGGCTGTCCCTGCGTGGACAAAGGGCTCAGAGCTCGTTCTGGGGTGAGCAGCTTTCAGTGCAGAGCCCTGGATCCCGCAGGGAGTTCCCAGCCTTTCCATCATCTGGCGCAATCCCGCGGTTATTATGGATTGCAATATCGCTACCTGGAAGCTCCGTGGTGGCAGTTGCTGTTTCAGAGGCTATTAAGCTTGCAGCTGAACACCTCTTTGTCTAAGCTAGCGCCTAATCTTTCACATGACAATATCTTTACAGCTAGACCCATCTGGAGCCCCAGTCAAAATCAGATTTGCTTCCACTCGAAGCTGCAGATTTGGAGAATTACACCGTGTCAGCAGGGGAGGGGGGAGAGGGTTTTTGCCCAGAAGATGAAGGAGATATTTCCTTATCTATGAAAGGATACAAAATGGTGCTGTGGTGTTGGCGGGGATGGAGTTAATTTTCCTCRCAGTGGCTGCTGTGGGGCTGTGTTTTGGAYGTGTTGRTGACACGGGGATGTTTTTGGTGTCGCTGAGCAGGGYTCACACAGATCCAGGGCCTTTYCTGCTCCATCAGTGAGGAGTCCTGGGGTGCATGGCTGACCCCGAGTGACCCAAGGGATGTTCCAYACCATGTATTTGTTGATACAAAGCTGGGGGAAGAAGRAATGGARRGAATTCAACAGAGTGATGGCGTTTGTCTTCCCRAAAACCACACGTGGTGGAGCCCTGCTTTCCTGGGCATGGCTGCTCACCATGAAAATGCACTCCTTGCTTTGCGTGTGTGGTTTTGCTTCCCCTATTAAAGTGTCTTTTTCTCAACCCACARGTTTTCTCACTTTTATCCTKCCAGTTCTCCCCCCCACCCCACCAGGGGGGGAGTGAGCGAGAGGCTGTGTGGGGCTGAGTTAAACCACGACAAATGGCAGCATTAAATCTTTGTCAGGAGATCTTAGCAGGGATAATGTCTTTCTGCTTAAAAAAATCAGCCCAAACAAACCAGAGATAATGGACATTTAGGTGAAAGCAAATGATCTATGATTTTTGAGCATGCTGGAATCTGGGGAATGAACTGCTTGTTCAGATGTCTTCTTTTGAGTTCATTAGCTTTGTTCCACCCTCCACTTGGTGTTTTAATAGATATTCTAAAACACTTCTTGCATTACATTCCTATCCCTGTCTTTCAAAAACCAGAAGGGCTTAGCTCATAGAATCATGGAATGGTTTGGGCTGGAAGGGAACTTAAGTATTAACTTGTTCCACCCCCCTGCCATGTGCAGGGACACCTTCCACTATCCCAGGGTGCTCCAAGCCCCATCCAACCTGGCCTTGGACACTTCCAGGGATGCAGGGGCAGCTTCTGTGGGCAGCCTGTGCCAGGGCCTCCCCACCCTCACAGGGAAGAAATGCTGGAATTCTGCCCTGCTGGAGATCCGAGTATGGATGGGATGYGGAGGATGAAATAGAGGTTCACATATTTTCCATGCAGCTCACTGCAGAGCTGGGAAATTACTGAGCTGACACCTTCCGTTTGTCTCTGCGTTTGCAGYGCTGCGATGCCCCTGCCAGACGGGGAGAGTTATGGATGGGAGCTGCTGGGGTTTTAATCTTTGCTGCTGCGAGCTGCAGACAGCTTTCAGAGGGCTCCAGTCCTGAATTTTGGAGAGTTTTGCTGTTCAAATGGTGGTGTTCTGGACAAATACACCCCACAACTGTCCTTAGACCTCCAAGTCTCTCTTTTTCTCCAAACACTCCTTTTCCTTCCTCCCTTCCTCCATTCCTCCCTCTCTCCTTCCTCCCTTCCTCTTTGAGGGGTCTTCCTCTAGCTTATGTTCAAATATACTTTTATTTTTTTTTTAAAGTAATCTTCCCAAATACCAAGCTTTACTCCCACTCGGTCTCCTCATCACTCATGAACCCTGTT